>NW_021703779.1:93553160-93622213 GCF_005190385.1 Monodon monoceros | reverse complement strand
GTGTGTGTGTGTGTGTGTGTGTGTGTGTGTGTGTGTGTGTGTGTGTGCAGCTGCTTCATAATTAGGAGATATTACAGGACACCCCGACATGGATCAGTGACAACTTGGTGGCATTGCTGATGTGCACTGGGTAGGAGGAAACTTGTGATGGAAGGGGTAGATCAGATGCCCCTAGACAAGCTTCAGGTGTCCTTAGCTACATAAAACAGTTTTGGTTCAAGGAAAGTCCAGATGTTGGTAGTATTGATTCCTGGTAAAACTGGTCATTGAAGAACCCAAAATTATGAGAATCTCTTTTTGCCCCTCTCCTTTATTTGTAGGCTGTTAGAAACCATTAAGAAGCCCATTGTACTTACCCCCTACTTGTTTCTAGAAGTTCAAGGTTTGCTTAGTGCCTGCCAGAGCAATTTGTAGTTAATTGGGAAAAATTGGTACTTGGGTTGGAGGATGTGGAGAGTGGTAGGAGGTCTGTTTCTAAACTGCAGGCCCGTTTCCCCAAAGATTTCACCCACAATCTTTCCCCAGATCTCATTTAGTCCAATTCCTTCGATTTAAGATGAAATGCAGGCTGAGGCAGCCAAATGACCTACTGGTAGAGAGCAGGACCAGAGGAGAAACTCAGATTTCCTCATGTCCATGCTACACCTCTGAGTGTTCCCTTGTTCCCTTGCTTGTGGCATAAGTACCATTAGAAAATATTCAGTGGCCATATTTTCTTTAGAATGATCTTTCAACCTTCTATAATAATCAAAGAATTCCTATTATTGTCTTCTATAGTAATAGAATTTCTACCTTTTAAAAAAATAATAATAGAATTTCTACCTTTAAAAAAATCAATTATAAGGAAATGTTTCTGTACTGCCACTTTAGGGGAGTTTGGTATAGTTCAAAATTCAAGCCTTTAACAATTGCATTTTAATTGGCCCATTTTCAAGGCAAAAAGAAATCTGGTTCTTACTGAGCACCTTCACCCCTGTCATTGGTTCTCAATTTTATCCAATCCAGTTTTACTACGAAAGTCCCCTTGTGTTACCTTCTGCACAGGCAGCAAGTAGCAAGTTACTCAGCAAGGATTTGCCGCCACTCCCCCAGCCCCAGTCTCCCTCCCTCTAGGACACACACACAGACACACACACAATCCATCTGTTGCTTGTTCCTACCTCCTGATTTTTCTTCCTTACAGAAATAGAAATAGGGACAAAGAAAGGGAAAATGTATATATGGGGCTGGGCTGAACAACTTCATAAGTAGTGTTAACTAGGGGTAAATTGAGAGAAAAGTTCCTTTTCTCTTCACTGTTTTGGAAAGGATAGCCATTAGCATGACTGCTTTGTGTCCTTAAGGACTTTAGTGTTAGCCTAGATTGAATCATAGAGTTTTCTAGCTGGAAGGAACCTTAAGATCATATCATCTACTCCAAATTCCTCATTTTCAGGCCAGGAACGGAGATGCAGAGGTAAAGTAATTTCCCCAAGGTCACACAGCTGGCTAGGGGCAGAGCTAGGATTAGAACCCACATCTCCTGGCTCTTATTCCAAGGCCTTTTCCCACTGAACTGTATTGCCTTCCACTAGGCTCCTGAGAATTCTTTCCCGGGGTCATGTTGCATCTTGGAGCCATATGCCGCTGCCCTGATCTCAGTGGGAAATCCACCCAGCAACCTAATACGGCTCTTTCTCCCTATATTCACATGGTCCCCATCCACATGGACTGCAGATGTCCCCAGAGAGAAGGAGGCATTGAGGACCAACAGGAACAGTGGGGTTGCTGACCTTGTCTGTCCAACACAGGGGATCACTGCCCTACCTTGAGGAGCCCTCAGAACAGCCCCCGGAGCTCCTTCCCTGTTCAGATGGGATGGGAGAAGACTGGTGTCCCCTGTCGGCTCACTTCATCTCATCTCATACTGGTTGGTCTTTGTAGGCTGAGAGAAATGTTTCTTGTTCCTAGAGCAGGGGAAAGAAGGATGGGAGAGAGGAAGGGAGGGAAGAATAATAGCTTTGTTCATCCTGACTTTCTGAGATGACTTTTAAGTATTTTTTTTAAATGAGTGTGGCTATCATTCACTGGCAATGATTTCTTTTAAAATATGGGAGTGAGACAAACTAGAGAAAATAACCTGACCGTTGCCCTCATCCACAATGTCCCCATAGCCATCCTGCCCTGATGGGGACAATTTCCAGGTATAAGCAAGGGGCTTTGTGACTAAAATGTACCCTGGCTGATGTTAAACATTGACTCCTTGTGTTTGCACTAAAATAGCAAGCTATGTGCTGTACACACCATACGTATCTTCTTGTGTGCGCTGCTCCTGCGGCCTTCCATGGCAGAAACCAGGGCAACAAGGTCTGAAGACGTAGTTTTCCTCACAGCAAGGTTCTTCCTGGGAACTAGGTATTCGTTAGTTGAGTTCCAAAAGACCTCCTTCTGGGCTTACCCCACTCCTCAGGAAATTCTGTCTCCTTCCTGCTTTTCCTCCTCAATCAGAAGTAACCAAGGAACCTCAAAGGAGATGTGTTGTTATCAGAAGAAGGCAAGAAGAAGGGGTCTGAGCCTCTAGATCCTTCTTTGAATCACCCAACCCAAGTCTTAGACCAGCAATCCAGTGCTTGCCTTGGACAAAATTGTGTCTACTTCTTAGTCCCTTCAGTACCCTGGATGGACGTGTCCCCAATCCCCCTCAGATTTTTTTCTAAATAGCTTATCTTTTTTAAAAAATGCATCTACCAAGGGCACAAGCATGCCCAATTCTCCAAGATGAGCTCCAGCACACTGATGAGAATGTTCCCCAAGCTCAGCGCACCTCAAAAACATCTATGCCTAGAGACTTCCCCAGACTGATGCACTGGGACAGTGGGGTTTGAATGACCTCCTTCACTGTCCAGTTTGCCATGGGAATAAAAAGCATGGATATTTCTTTTAAAAAAAACATTGGAACTTGTCCTTGGCCACATGGGGCCACTTGGATTTCGAAGACCAGGCCTCACTCACGTATTGTCTTCATTGCATTAAGAGATTTGGCTTTGAGGCCTAGGCTGGCTTCCTAAGTAAACCATCACTGTTTTGAAGCTCATCTGGGACTGGGGAGGGGTTAGAGTCCTATGTTTTAGTACCAGGAAACTAGATAGAATAAAGGCCTAGCCGTTGATATGCCGGAAGTGACCTGAGACCTCCTGTGTAGCCATGGAGCCTTGCAATTGCTGGGCTTCCTAGGTCTCTCTCCTGGTGTGAAACTTTGAGGCTGTCACACTTCTGCCTCCGCCCAAGAAGGAGACCCCATATGTAGCCTCACCCACTGCTCTGTGATTCCATGCAGGGTTTCCTTTTCTTTGTAGTTGTGACCACCTGGAGCAAGAATACTGCCTTGATTCCTCTCACCTACCTTTTGGCTGGAGATACATCTCCAACATTTTCTCTGGCTTCTGGTGGCCCAGACCCAGTCCAGTGCTGTTAACCCTCAATGGATTACCCTTAGTCAGCCCTAAGCACTATGATCATGGACCAAGAGAACACAAATCATTTCTTAAAAATGAATTCCCAATTTTATTCTTCCTCTGGCTAGCAGAAGTCACTTCCCTAGTAGATACAAGGCTGGAGGTTCTCGCCATACAGCAGCCAAGATACATCCTTAGGGAGGAAAATGCACAGAGCACTGGCTCCAGCGGGCAACCTACTGTGGACTGAGACTTGGCAGCTTCTCCTAGCCCCCTCCACTTTTTCTTTTCAGAGACCAGAAGGCTCCTTCTCCATCAGCCGGTCTTTCAGTATGTCTGGCTAAAGAATTTTGCTCCTCCTGTCTCTTCAGGAGAGGGTGACTTCCTTCTCTTCTGTCTCTCCCACCCTGGTCCCCAAGCTTATCTCCATCCTCAAAGATCTAGTGTGGTCTTTATACTTAGCCTCTTGGTGTTTCTTCCTGCTTGTTTTCTGTTAAGGATCCAAGCAGGCCTCCCACTGTGGCCTAGGCAGTGCGACACTGGTTATCATATGACAAGACTCTTGAGCCCCTACCCCTTCTAACTGCCTAACTTTTTATTCCTTAGTCTATAGGCTTCAACATCTTCTGGAATCAGAAGCAGTCTTGTCTTACACTGGTTGCCCGGGGCTAGGGGAGTATGGAATTCTCATTGGGAATTAAGGCATCTTCCTGCTCCAGATGAGAACGACAGACTAATTGGGAGAGGACAGATAGCACAACAGAAGTCAGAGCAAACATCTTGTAAACTAAACTAAGACAAAGACTTAGAGGCACTGGAACTTTTCATTTATGGGTTAATAACCTGAGGAAATCAATGGCTTTTTGCCGCTCTCTACCTTACCTCCCCTGTGTATCTCTTAGTCTTTTCTTTCTCTCTCTACTTCACCATATTTGCTCTCAGTTTTATACTCTGTTTCATCACGCTCTCTTTCCACGGTACAAACATCTCTCCTTTGTCCTCTGCAATTCTTCTCTCTTTTATTCTCTCCCTTTTTAATTTTTTTCCTTCCTCCTTATTTAGGACATATGCCTCTTCTTAGCCCTGTGATTTTGCCTTGGTGATGAGAGGTTATTTCCAGACTCAACGAGCCCTGATCCTACCTGAGTCCCGTTAGAAGTTTGTTGGTGGGAATCAATCCGATCCTGGCCCTTTCTTCAACATTTTCAGTTGTAATTCCCCGAAGCAGATCCTCACAAGCAGTTTCCCTATAACTCACGTATCTCTGGCTCTTTGCCTTCCAAGCATTGTACAGAACACTTTGCGGTTCCTTTTAGTCCACCATTTTGTGGAGCAGTGAAGCGTGCTCAGAGAAATAATCAGCTGAACAGAAGAATCCACCTGTGGATTCATATCAGCTAAATACTATGAATTGATTTTGTTTAATTTGCTCATAACTTTAAAAGCTGCAATACGATGTAGTGAGAAACCACAGGTAATTTCTCCTGTCATTTGGTGTTGGGTGGGGGAACAATTTGTTTAAAGTTTTACTGTTACACAATAAGCTCTCTATAATAACCTTATAAACATAAGGCTTGCCAAATGTTGAATTTTTTTAAGTTAAACTGATAGGCAGTTGGGGTTGGTTTAAATGTTAAGGGCATTTAGCAATTCCATAATATAAAAAGAAATAGTCACATAATTGAATTGTATTTTTCCTTCTGTTACTAAATCCACCTAAACATTTACTATTGACACCAACTGTTCATGATCCTGTGCAGGCAGTCCATATAAGAGTAATTAATGGAACTAAAGAAGCCATCTTGTAGGTTCTAATTTATTCAACAGGGTGCACAGCCCTTGGGATGTCACTGCTTAGCGATGCCGTATGGAATGCCCTTTCCAATGCCGTTTCTCTATAAGTTCTCTTGAAGGGATTTGAGCAAGTAAGAGGTTATACCAAAATGTCTCCAACGTACGGTCCTGTAATACATTGCAGCTTGAAGCCAATGATCCCTTATGACTTGTACACAACTAATGCATGTTTTGATTGAATTTCACATTTCTCATGTGTGGTAAGTTCTTTAAAACGTTTTCGGTCACCTTTTTGTGCCATTAAACTTGTACAGAAAACGCTTTTATGGCCATTTTCAAAGGGAGAAAGTTTAAAATGGAAACAGCCCACCCTTTCTGCCCTATAGCTGTAGTTAGAACTCAGTTACTGTAGCAAAACAGCTGTAATTGGTGGTTGTAGTGTTAGAGGCGTTAGCTTGCTAGTGACTAGCTTTGGAGAGTAAATGCATGGTATTGTACATTACATTTCTTAAATAACTCATTTTAACCTCTGAAAAGAATATATTCTTCCTTGTGGTCCCTCTTCCCTCCCTTGCCTTCTCCCTCCCGCTGCTCCCAGGTGTCTTACGGTTGTAAATAACTGATTTAGGGGCCAATAATTTTTGCCAAGTCAAGTCAGCAAAGAACAAACAAACCAAAAAGGGGGGGGGAGATATTTCTCAACATTCTCTCAGTAGTTATTGACCATTTCCCAAGGATTGGCATTGTGATCAAAGACCAAGCTCCCCTTCGCATAAAAATCATGGCAACTTGGGAGCCTCTTTGGCCATCTGGTGACACTGCAGAATTGATTAGTTCTCAGAATCACATATAATCTAAAGACAGTGAACAAAGATGTCCCTTATCCTTGCAGAATTTTTGAAATATTCAGAGGTCCTCAGAAGGCTCTGCTTGACCAGTGACCAATAATTATTTTTAAAACAGAAAAGGAAAACAGAGAAAGACAATAGACATTTAGGGATTTTTAGCTGCCCCTTTAGAATACTTATAGCCAGAAAAGACAAGGACATGGGTTTATATGCATTGCTGTTGGTTTCCCACGCAATGCCTAGCCCGCTCTTAGGCTGTGATTCAAAAGCAGTGTTCCAAGAAGGCATCCTCCTTTATGGTTTGCTGTTCCCACTTGGACTGGTAGGTTTGGCGAGGCCCGTGTAAACCAGCTGGAGCAGACCCTTTTCATCTCCTGTGCCTGTTAATATCCCTCTTCCTCCCTCCGTGATTTGATGAGGGCTTTCTTTGGTCAGAGGACTTCAAAGTCTAGAGAAGTTCCCCATATGTGTAACGTGTTGTGAACTGTGAATGTTGCGGATTCACAGCGTTCAACACCGGGCAGCCACAGAGCTGCTCTTGCAATCATTTTGGCTCTCAAGCTCTGTTCTTCATTTCATTCTCATTTCTGTGTACATTTGCAAGATGTGTGTAATGTCATTTTCCAAAAATAAAATTTGATTTCAATATTTCTGGCTGACATTCTCCCTCTCTCTCTCTTTTTTTTTTTAAAAGCGTTGAACCGATGATCATATAACCACAAAACTTCCAAGCTGGCAGAAAAACTTAGACATTATATTTTATCTGACCCCTTAATTTTATAGATGAGGAAGCTGAGGATCAATGTATGATGGAAACACCGTAACTAACGGCACAGCACATTTGCGACATATATGATCTCAGATCTCCCTTCCAGAGTTGAGCAGGAATCAAAGGAACTCTTTATGCTCACCATGCTTTGGCCAAGGTCAGTCTGTGCCAACGGCATAGGTGGTCACTTCTAGTACTGTGATTTCAGTGGCCCAAGAAAGACTCCATGTGGGTTCCTTGAAAATACCTCTACCTGCTGCCTGCAATTCCTTGGACAGTGTAGCTCTTCTCCCTCCGTAGGTTGATGTGCAGCTACTCTCTGGGAGAGGGAACACCTACGTATCATGTCACCTTCAGGCATAAGTGACAAATTGAATATTTTTCTCAGATAGGGTTTCATTAACAGAACACAAGGTACTGGGCTTGTGAAGAGGTTGATGGAGAGGGAGGGAGGAAAGGGGCACAGAAAGAGGAGGCAGAGATCCTGGAAAACAGTTTGGCCAACTTCACTGTGCAGGCCAACCCTACAGCTCCCATCTGACCTGTGTCTGGAGAAGCAAAGATGCCGGCAGCCTAGGTATTCGCAAGGACTAAGATGATCAAGGATGCTTCCTCCATACAGTACTTTATCAACTAGCCCCGTGACCATCACTCTGGTGGAGACAATGAAAGTATATGGGGAGGACTTCTTAGTGTTCCCAATCCAAAGAAAAGTTAGATACAACAACAAGACTGTCCAGGCCAGTGTTCATTCCCAATGTCATCAGGCCCTTCTCATCACTGATTTCTCATGATGTCACTTTCTCCCACCTTGGTCTGTCCTGGTCTCCACTGCAAGTAAAATCTTTCTAAAGAATCATTTTGATTGTGTCATTCCTCTGACCAGGAACTTATGATCGTTGTCTGTTGCCCATCAGATCAAGTCCGGCTCCTTTTCATGGTTTTTATCAAAACATCTCTGGAGAAATAACTATGTTCCAGGTTCCCTGCCGAGGTATCTGCGAGACCGAGGTCTTGGTCTTAGGACTCCAGGAGTTCTAGTCTAGACTTGTTAATAAATGAGCCCAGTGCAAACGAGCGAGTGCTATGGAAACACCAAGTGTGGGACAATTAATGTCCCAGGAAGATGAAGGCCAGGAAAACATCATGGAACTGGCAGGATTTGAGAACAGATTAAGGGCTTTCCAGGTGGGCAGCAAGCATTCCAAGCAGACGGAATAGCATGAGAAATGGCCCTCCCTGAGAACCAAAAATTACCTGAGGTGGCAAGGTTATAGGCCCCGTACACAGCGCTCTGGGAGGAATTAGAGTTTGGGTGGGTTTAGACCAGTGGTTCCCAAATGCTGGTACAGCACCCAATGGTAATCTGTAATAAAACGTTCACCAGATTATGGTGGAAAGAGAAAACTAAGGAAGTATCGTGTGGTTTTTCATAGAAAGAAATGTACTCCATTTAAAGGACTGTCTTTTGTTTTGCGATCATAGCCTTTTAACATTTTTCTTATTAAAATATTCTTTCTTTTATGAAATGTTGGTCATGGTAGAAGACACGTGTGTGTTTGTCTTTTAATGTCCTAACAAGGCAAAGGAAAAAGTGAGTAAACCTAGGAGAGGCTCAAATCAAATCGATATTTCTTTTCTTCTTAGAATTGGATGATCTGTGAACTCTAGAAGTTTGGCAACCACTGGTTTAGACTAAAAGAATGGAGAAATGGAGAAACCAGTATGAGCTAAGTTGAAAGAAAAAAGGTGTTTGGTATTTGAAGGAAGTTCTTCCTAGGAGTACTACTCTCTCTCTCTCTTATGGTTTCCTTCTTTCAACAGTGGCTACTGAAAGCCTCCTACACTCCAGACCCTATGAGAAAGCCATGGGGATATAGAGATAATGCAGGGTTTCTACCTTCAGGGTGCTCACAGAGCATCAGCACCACCCAGGCACTCGCCAGAAATGCAAATCCTCAGGTCCTACACCACCTACACCGGATCAGAAACTGGGGGAGTAGGGCCCAGCGATTCCTGTTTTTGTAAGCTCTCTGGAGAATTCTGAGAATCTCTCTAGTTTGAGAACCCCTGCTCTTGTGAATTCCACTTCCGTTTTACCAGGACTCAGTGAGGATCTAAGTAGCCTACAGGAGCTCATGGGCCGTTTGAATTAGAGCAGTTTGCATCTTGCCCAGCAGAACTAGGCTGTTAACTTTGATAAGATCTCTTTATATTCAGTTTTCTGAAGAAAGACGGCCTTTTCAAGCTTGAGAACAAGCTTGCCTATGTAAAGACATATTGAGAATGGATCTTTGCAACTGTTGCAAGAGTCCAGATGGGGACATGAAAAGAGCCTGAATTAAGGCCAGAGCAGTGGAGGTAGAGAGGAGGGAGCTATTGATATAGAAGCATCAGGATCTGGTGGCCGGACTGGGTATATGCGATAATGTGAAAAAGGGAAAGCCCCGACTTGCACAATTCTGTCCTAGTTTCTGCTGTGCCCAGACTTGGTCCTCTGCTCTGGACAGTTCAGCAGCCTCCTTCTTATCCAGCTCCTCCCCTGACTCGGGCCCTGGCTGTGCCATGCTCATTCACACTTCACTCTTGCTGACAGAGTCTACCCTTCTTTCTCTGCCCAGAAAAATACCCTCTGAATGCCCTTCCACATTCTCTCCACCTGTCTAAATCTCAGATGTAGCCAAAACCTACCAGTAACGGAACTTAAGGCATATTTATAAGAAAAACAAATCCAAACATGGAGAAAAACTGGCGACTTCCTATCCTGGACTTTCCAGGGCCGTCCTGATCTTAGGTAATTTTGTTCTTTTTCCAAATAAAGGTGATTTGTTAAACATATAACTAAATGTGATTTCGTTTTTAGACCTTTCTTAAAGTTTTTATATAAATACACTCAACAAATGGGAAAACATCCCTTGTCAGGACATACATCCGCAATGAGGGTTTGGAAAATGTGACTCTCTTCCGGGAGAGGCTTTTCCCTAGGTTTCCTTGTCAGCTTTTCTGGCCCCATCTCCTCGATCCCATCGCCAGTGTGAAAGAGACGCTGCCCCGTCTATCTCTAATCCTCCCTTTTCAATGCTCCAAGAGGGTCTTTCAGGTAGTCTGATTGTATCAAGCCTGACTTCTTCAAGGAGACAGTCTTGAGTAAGTAGGTAATTTCTCTTTGAACCCCGGAGGCTACTGATTTTCTCCAATCAAGAAGACTTGGCTTAAGTTGTTGTAACCCCTCTTCCTTCCCTCCACCCCCCACCTGCACAACCCTAGATGCTTCTAAAAATACCCAATTTAAAGAAGGGTAAGTCCTAGGGGTCTGCATTATGTACCACTATTTACTATCCTCAGTAGTGAACCAGTTGCACACAGAATTGCAGAATGTCAAAGGTGGAAGGGCCCTTATAAACCATTTGTCCAATGTTGCCCACACTTCCTCAGGGATGTGAGTTACACGGGATACTTGTCACAAATACAAGTTCTGGGGCCCCATCCCAGTCCCACTTGATTAGGGCTCCAGCACAGTGGCCGGGGAAACTACGTTTAACAAGAGCCTCAGTGATTCTCTCATTTGCGAAGTTCCCAGCGCTTCCCAAACTTTACTGTGGATTGAATCGCCTGAGGATCTTGTTAAAAAGAAGATTCTGATTTACAAGGTTTGGGGTGGGGCACAGATTCTGCATTTCTAACAAGTTACCCACGGATACTCCATGCTCCTGGTGCACGGATCGTACTTTAAGTAGCAAAACATTACATTCAAACTCCTCATCGTTCAGAAGAGGAGGAAACTGAGGCCCAGGGAAGGAAAGGAAGTCACCCACATTCAGACACTTGGGTAGAGGCAGAGATGGGCTCGCACTGGGGACTCCTGGGCCAGTGGTCTTTCCATATGGCCAGGCTGCCTATCACCAGCAGTCACTAAAAGCAGCCCAGCTGTAATGGTACTGTTTCCAATCAAAGGCTAATTGGAAAAATGATGCCTCCTGAAAGGGAAGCAGCCCTGGTTTGTCTCAGTAATGAGTGGACACACTAGCAGGGAGGGGACAAAGGATGGGGGAGGGGACAGAATTTATGTCTCATTTTAATTGAAGAAATGAGCCAAGGTCCCCTTACAAGGAGCCAGGAGGGTTAAGGTCACACAATGTCCTCCTACCTCCTCCAGGGAAAAAAAAAAAACAAACTAAGCTAAACTAAATTAAACCAACCAACTAACCAAACAAACAAAAAACCATCACCCAAAACCTTGGGCAAGTGCCATAATGGAGGTGCTGCAAGGAGATGGGAGATCCCAGAGGAGGGGCAGTCTGACTGCTGGGGTGGGCTAATGAAGGCTGCTAGATATTGGAGTTAGAATAATAAAGCATTAATGATGAAGAATGAGCTAAGAATTACCCTGCCTAGAGTAAATCTTTATTTTAATGGTCCCCTTCAGGCACGGGCTTCACTGAGATGAAACTTGAGCCGAGGCTTCAACAAGTTGGAGTTTGTTTGAAGTTGGGGGGCGGGGACAGGGGCCTTCCAGCCAGAAAGACCTGTATGCACAAAGGCAAAGGGTCTGATCCACGTCCAATGTATCTGGGGATCAGAAAGTCCTTCAGTGAGGTGGAGGGGTGTAGAGGGCAGGGGAGTGAGTGGATGAAGACCGCGTTGCAAAGGGAAATCGGGATTCATTCATCTGACAAACATACAACATGCTTCATGCTGGGCACTGTATTGGGCCCTAGGGGGTAAACAGACATGGCCCCTGACCTCACAGAGCTCCAACTCTAGCTAAGGGAGACAGTAATGATAACACAGTGTGACGGGAGAAAATGCAAAACGGCAGGGGAATCATATGGGGCACCTAATTCAGCCTGAGGACGAGTTAGGAGAGCCTTCCCGGAGAAAGTGACATCTTAACGGAAACTTGCAGGTGAATAAAAGCCAGAGGGAGGAAGAATGTTCCAGGTTAGGGGAGAGAATATGTGAAAGCCCTGAGAAAAGTTAGTTGGAGCAACCGAAAGAAATCCAATATGGTTGCACTGTGGAGTGTGATGCGGGAGAGGCCATGAGCAATGAGGCCAGAGGCAGACAGAGGCCAGAACACACGGGGCCTGTAGGCTACGTTAGGCAGTTTGAACTTCCCCTTTGAAGAGCTCCCAGGGAGGTATTTAAAAGTTTTAAGCAGGAGAGAGAGATGAGCAGATAAAAGTTGTAGATAGATCATTTCTGCTGCTGCCCTGTGGAGACTGGACTGGAGGGACACAGGAACAGGAGATAAGGAGAGCATTTGCCCGGGGCATTGACGTCCTTGATCCAGGAGAGAACTGATAACAGCTTGGACAAGGGTAATGGCAGTGCCGAGGTACAGGACAGGGAATCTACAGGGCTTGGTAAAGGATGAGATCTGTGGGAAGGTGAGGGAGAAAAGGTTTTATTTCTGGTTAGAGGGAAGTGAGTCAGAGGATAGGAAGAACTCCAGGCCAGGGAGAGCTGAGGGCCACTGAAAGGTGTCATCGAGGGAGGGATATTTGGGGGCCTCCTGCTGGGCAGTGGCAGCCTCTCACGCAGCCTGGGCTCTTTGGGGCACACCGCTACCAGGGGCCAGGGGCGGATGAGGGACTTCTGTTCCCGCCCCTCAGCGCTGTGCAGCCTCTGTGTGGACCGGGCCCTGGCTGGGTGAGCTTCCTTCTGGCTGAAGGGTCTGGGCCCAGAAGGAGAAACTACCAGCGGCCCAGCTCTCCAGAGATGCGCCAGGAACTGAGTCGGCACCGCACATGCTTTATCCCCAGCAAGGCTCATCAAATCCCAGCAGGGTCGGGCGTGCTATCCTCATGCCTACAGATAGGAAATGGGGGCTCAGAGACGTGAAGTGACCTGTCAACAGTCACACGGCCAGGAAGTGATGGTTTGATGGTCTTTCCATTAGACCTTGTTTCTCAGAGAAATTTTGATACCTCCGTCAATTGGCCTCTACACTCAGTCCCACCACTATGGCTGCCACAAACGCAGAGTTTAAACTCGTCTCTGCCTGGGAGGGCAGAGAGGTTGCAAGTGTATTTGAGGATGCTGTATTACAACACCCAAGGCTGAAGATGCTGCAGGATGAAAAGGCACATCTCACAGGCATGGAGGAAGCAGCAAGAAAGTTATGGGGTGTTAAAGGCAGGTGGTACTTAGAATGGGGCACGTTCTCTCTAGAAGCAGTTTGGAGCTAACGGGGTAAAGACAAAAAGTGTACAAAGAGCTTGGGGGGAACATCACCAGGAGGACTGGAATTCAAGAACGCAGAGTTCAAAGGACTTGGAGAAATCACCTAATGAGGCCCCCAGGCATCATTCCTGCTGGGTTCTTTCTTCATTTTATCATATTTTCCTTGTTTTTAAAAATGTGGGCTGGAGTATCAAAGGGCACAGTCAGCAAAGTGAAAAGGCAACATATGGCATGGGAGAAACTATTTGCAAATCATATATCTGATATGGGGTTAATACGCGGGATACATAAAGAACTCTTACACCTCAACAACAACCAAATAGCCCAATTAAACTATGGGCAAAGGACTTGAATAGACATTTCTCCAAAGAAGATATACAAATGGGCAGGAAGCACATGAAAAGATGCTCATCGTCACTAATTATTAATCAAAACCGCAGTGAGATACCCCTTCACACCCATTAGGATGGCTGCTATTAAAAAAAACACCCAGAAAATAACAAGTGTTGGCAAAGATGTGGAGAAATTGGAACCCTTGTGCCTCGCTGCTGGGAATGCTGCAGCCACTATGGTAAACCGTATGGCAGTTCCTCAAAAAATTAAAAATAGGATTACCATATGATTCATGATCCCATTTATGAGTATATATCCACAAGAATTGAAAGCAGGGCCTCAGTGAGATATTTTCATGCCTATGTTCATAGCAGCATTATTCAAAAGAGCCGAAAGGTGGAAGCAACCCAAGTGTCCACAGACAGACAAATGGATAAACAAAATGTGGCATAAACATAGAATGGAATATTATTCAACCTTAGAAAAGAAGAAAATTCTGACATATGCTACAATATGGATGAACCTGGAGGGCATTATGCTAAGCGACAGAGGCCAGTGATGCAAAGGCAAATGCTGTATGCTTCACCTCTATGAAATATCTAAAATAATCATATTCATAGAAACAGAAGGTAGAACGGTGGTTACCAGGGGCTGGGGGCAGGAGAAAAGGGGAGTTGTGTAATGGGTCTAGAATTGCAGTCATGCAAAGATAAAAATTTCTGGATACCTGTTTCAGAACAACGTAAATATACTTAATACTACTGAACCCTATACGGTTGACCCTTGAACAACATGGGTTTGAACTGTCAGGTCTACTTAATACATGGATTATTTTTTCAATAGATACATATTATAGTATTATGATTCTCAGTTGGTTGAATCGGTGAGTGCAGAACTGTGGATATGGAGGGTGGATTTTCAACTGCCCGCAGGGTCAGCACCCCTTAACCCCTGTGTTGTTCAAGGGCCAACTGTACTTAAAAATGATTAAGATGGTAAATATTATGTTAAGTATATTTTTATCACAATTACAGTCTTTAAAAAATATTAAATGTGGGCTGGAATCGATATTTCGGGGAGTTCCTTCTCTCTGTAGAAACCTCAGCTCCACTTTCCCCTGTTTTTCTGAGCCTCTTCCAGAAAACTTTTTCAGACAATGGGAAGAGTGGGAATGATTCTCTGACCAGGCCACTTCCAAAACTCCTCCCTCGCTCCCCAGCCTGCAGAGTCCCTCCTCTTTCGCTTACACCCCACGGATGTTCTTAGCCTGTTTCCAGTGTGTTCGTGGAATGGGCATTCTCCGAGGTACTGGATGAAGGCTGTTGACGAGGAGAAAGGTGTGGACAGCTTGTTCCAGCCCTGTAAGTTACAAGGAGCTCTGGGCTTGTCCAGCAATAGCGTAGCTTTGTAGATTTCAGGCAAGCCTATGCTTCCTCTGAAATGTTCTTTCACTGCAGGTACAAAAACACAGTAAACCACGATCCAAAAAAACCCTGTCCACCCGTGAATGGTGCTTTGTAAGCTGGTTAATGTATAACACTTTAGAAAGCTGGGCAGGGAGCATGTTTGCTTTTCCAACAGGAACCACATCAGGGGTGTCAGATGCCAATAATCCCAGGATTCTGTGGTCATGGGCTTTGAATCTGCAGCCAAACTTTGGCATCCAGACGTAGAGGCCAGCGATTTCCAACCTTTTCACCACCAAGGATCCCTTTTATTACTTTTCCCCCTGTGGGCCTCACATTTGGAAAAATTTTTATCTAGCAAAGCTACATTTATTATGGAATAATTCATTTTCCCAGTTTTTCACTCACTCAGTGCTTCTGATCCGCGTGAGATAACCACACCAAGCTCATATAATTGCAGTCAAAAGCAAAGAAACGTGATATTGTACTTAGCTCTCTGTGGCTTTGTCTTGGCTGAATGTGTAATTTCTATGAGACTTTTTAAAAAATATTTCAAAAAATAGCTTAAGAACACCAGTTACTCCCTTTAGAGACCTGTAGATTGAGAACTGCCGGTACAAGGTAGTGGAAGCTCTGACAGGATGGCTATCAGCTGAAGAGGCTCCAAATCCCATGAACCACAAGTAGAACAGAACCTGTTCATCAGGAGGCCTCCCTGTTTTATTTCACTAGCTTAAGTGTTCCATTTTTTTTTTCCCCATGCAAAGGGAGTGATGAAAGAGATTGTTCCCCAAACAAAAATAGCAAATGTTTACCAAGCCCCTACCTAGATGTCTGGTACTGTGACAGGACAAGTCTCAGACAAAGTCTGCCTCCCCCAGATCCTCTGCTCCCCGGTTCTAAGTCATGCTCCCTCTGGATTGAGGATCTTTGGTCAGAGGGCGTCATCTAAGCCAAACGTCCCTTCGCACATGGAATACAAATGGACACGTCTATGTGTCTGTCTACGCTACTATACTGGAATCCTCTTGAGGTCAACCACTTGGTCCTATTTTTCTCTGTAACTCTGCATCTCCACCAACCAGCGCAGTGCAGTGTCAGGCACCGGCAAGTGCTACTGGAATGAACTACAGTGAATTCTAGGCTGAGTAAATAGTTGAACTCTTGGGAACTAGACTGTGAGCTCCTTAAGGGCAGACACTATCTTATTCACGTCTGTGTTCCCAGTGCCTGGCACACCATATGGCACAGAGCAGTCACTCAGTAAATGCCTGGGTGGATGCACGCATGAATGGATTCCATAATGCAGGAGCTGGTACCCTGCGGCTGGACACCCGGTGATGAAGCATAGACTGGTTAGTATAGGCACACAGGTCACGGGCCACAGGTAGAACCGCTTCTCACCATTTATTTTTGTAAGCCATCACCCGGGGCTGCCATGTCTCTGGCTAATCCTTGGCTAAACACTCCCTTCTGCAACGCTCAGTATAGCTCTGTCCTCTCCCGCCTACCTCATCACCCTCCCACCTTGGCATGATTGAATATATACACCAACATGCACCGGGCTGATAAAAGAGCATGGTTCAGAGCCCTGGCACCCCATTTTGGAAAGGGCACTGACCCCTACTATAAAAGAAGCTCAGAAAGGACAGAGAATGAATGCGGCCGAGACATGTCTCTCCCTGTGATGTCACTGGGTGTAACTTAAGCAGAGGCATTCCTGCAGTTGTTACACCCAGGCAAGTGTGGGGAATGAAACAGTTGTCTGTGACTGATTTAAACTGTGGTTTTTGACAACTGTGGCCTGGATTGAAGTGTCCCATCTGTTAAATTTAGTGTCCAAGGGAGCTGTGAACATGAGCTCTCATAGCAGCAGCTTCAGTTCTGTGGGGTCCTTGACAACTCAGGAAGAGTTCCTATCCCCAAACCAAATTGGACATTTTCTCTGCATCTAAGGGTTGTTTTAATTAATACAGTTATTCCTGGCAGGATACTGGAATGCAGGAACAAGGTGGGAAGAACGTGGAGGGGGCAGGGAGGGGAATGGGGAGAGCCTCTTTTCAAATATTTAAGAAATAACCAGGACTATCCTTATGCAAAGGTCACCCAAATACCCGCTTCTCAAATTCCCGCCTCTACCCCCATCCTCACCCCATCCCCATCGCCCTTTTCTCTCAGCCCGAAGTCCCCTGATAACCCCTGCTTCTAGCAAAAGCATTGTAAGCTCCCATTCAAATTAAAACCTTATTAAGACATTACCAACCGTTAACATCTACTGAGCATTTTCCTTTCAGATTTACGCTTGTAACATGATAGAGCCCAGAGGGAAAAAACGATATGGTTTGGATGGAGGAAAGTAAGAGAAAAAGATGCTGCATAGAGAAGGCGGTCCTGGGTGAGACTTTGCCAGTGATAGAAGGTGAGAGTTCTGCATGGAGAAGGCAGGATGGCTCTATTGCCATCCAAAGAGAAAGGATGGTGATGGGAATTCCCTGGTGGTCCAGCAGTTAAGACTTCGGCTTTCATTGCTCTGGACCCGAGTTCGATCCCCGGTCTAGGAACTAAGATCCCACAAGCCCACACGGTGTTGCCAAAAAAAAAAAAAAAGAGAGAGAGAGAGAGAGAGAGAGAGAGAGAGAGAGAAGGGAGGAGGGCAAAACGTGCAGGTGAGGAGACCCGTGGCACACCATTTTGCCCTAGGTGGGCCCTTGCTCACTGTCTCCATTCCAGAGGAGCTTGGTACGAAAGAAGTTTCTATTATACCCATTCTCAATGGCAGCCTTCCCAGCTGCCCCAGTCAACTAATCCATGACTGTCTACAACTATATTTGGCTAGGCAGCCTCCTGTGTCTACAAATACCAGCTTGGGGAACTCACGTAAACTCCTCACTCCTCCAGATTTAGGCTATCCCCAGTGTGATATCCCATTATTTGCCAACATGAACTCTGAAACCCAGCCCCGCCAATCCACCTCGCTGTTCTTTCCTGGAGCTCATCCCCAACACACACCACATTTCCATCTGGCTGACTCCGGGCCTGAAACGCTGCAGATCTCTCTACCCCATTACCCAAATGCCTACTTTCTCTCAAAGCACTATGATCCTTTCAGGCCCAGCTCAAGTCTCATCTACTGCTGAAGAAGTTCCAGACAATTCTAAATTCTGCAAAATGAAAACAAAAATTACAAACGCACAATCTACTGGAGGATGTAGAAAATAAAATAGACAATTATAGTAAAAGTGTGATGAATGAAGCACGTAGGTTCAAATCCTGGTCCTGCTACTTACTAGCTGCATAATTATGGCTGAATCATTCAACTTCTTTGAACCTCAGTCTCCTCGTCTATAAAATGGGGAAATGAACAGTACTTACCTCATTGGGCTAATGGAGAAATTGAATGAAATAATGCATGTAAGGCACCTGGCACAGGGCTGCTCCCTTCTGTTCCAGGGCCTTAGACATGATCCAAGAGGCATTAAGGGCTCATGGAGGGTTTGTCCCTGTTTCTTTAGGCTGAAGATTCTATAGGGAAAAGCTTTGACAGAGAAGCAGAAATACGCAGCTTAAGCAAAGTGCCCCTGGGGTGGAGGAGAAGAGTGAATGTCTGTAGGAGTGTTGGGAAAGGAAGAGGTCTGACTTCCTGGTGGAGGCCGGACTGCAGGGGCTGTTTGGAAGTGAAAAGTGGAAGTACTATCTTGGTTGAAGGCCAGGCTGGACAAAGTACCACTTGGTAGACAGCAATCACTCCTCAGCTTCTGGAAAGGGGAGAGAGAAGGAGAAATGCACCCCACCACCTGCACCCACATTCTGTAAGTCACAAACTACAGAAGGCTTAGGGTCTTCCCTACTGAGGGACAGGCGCTACCCCTCACCTCAAGGGAAGCAAGAAGCTCATTGCTGGGGGTCCGCATGACAAGAGAGTCCCCAGATCACATTTTCTCTTGGCCGCTTAGGAAGCCCCTGGTGCCCCCTTTCATTCCCACCACACTTGCCTCCTCCCAAGAGCTGATGGGTTCAGTTGTATGAAAAGTCAGCCTTCAGAAGAGTAATTCTAAGTTCAGGACCACAGGAACCTTCACCAAGACTTGGAGTAAGCGCCTTAGATGCCTTCGAAAACTGATATCCTCACTATAAGTGTTTGGCTCTTTTAGTGCTCTTGTGTCTTGGCTACTGACCTTCTTCCCATGGTTCTCTAGCTTTAGGAAGTTTCACTCTCCAAGTAGGATTCTGTTAAATAGGAAAAACTATACTGAGTATCTTTCTGTCAGAGGGAGCAGCAACATCACCCACTGTTGACATCTCCAACTTGACGTCTCCCATGGTCCCTGTGCTGGGGCAGAGCCGCCAAGTGGCACCAAGGCATGAAGAAAGCTACCAGGCATAGGCCTTTGTCTGACAGCTCACAGTTGAACTTCACTTAGGGCAAGGGGCTCCAAAGGGATGAGGCACCAGCCTGGAAGTCTTCCAGAGGAATCCTTGTATCTGCGTATAATTCCCTCACCAATCTTGGAAGTGTTTGTGCACGCCCTGTTCCTGAGGGTATGTATGCTCTTCTGAAGAGGGTGTCTTACTTAGGATTAGAGCCCTATAGAGGGTGAGAGGGAAGGAATGAAGGAAGAAGTTCACTAAGGTTGCCTCCAGACCCCAAACTCGGGCCCAGCTGACCACGGCAGTATGGCACGATGGAAGTAGCCAGGCCTTCCACCCAAAAGCCAGGATTTGAATCTCAGCTCTGCCACAGAAAGACCCATCTTAGTGCTGTGAAAACTAAACATGATGATATACAGGAAGCAAACTGTGCGTGACACATGTTCCATCAAAATCAGCTGAAGCAGAGGTGCTAGAGAAGAATTTACTTCCTGTGCTTGGAATATCAGCTCATTTGGGGGGCAGTGTGCTTGTGTTCATTCTCTAAACCCGTTACTCCCAATGTTTTCCACTAGTCCAGAACTCCCACCACTCTTGTAACACTCTCCCTTTGTTGCCTGCTTAAAGGAGCCAAGATTTAGCCAGACCTCAAGGTGGGAGAAGACCTCTTGCGCACCACGAGGCAGGCCTCAGGCCTGTACTCTCTGGGCTTTGGTTTTCTCACAGTCCGGTCAGTGTGCCGTGCTCCACTATCCTTTCCCACCCCCATCCCTTAGCTATTCCTTCCTCCCCTTCATCTTATCAAAGCCATACTTATCCTTCAAGGCCCAATTCAAATTCCTCATCACATGAATCGTCCTCCCATGCTCTATCATTGTTAACACATCCCACACATATTCACCCTTAACAAGCCTGGTTGTACGAATGTGACTGTTTCATTTCCAGGAAGCATGGAGGCGATCTGAGAACTAGGGCCAGCCAAATCTTCTCTCTTTTCCATATCCTTGCATGCCTTCAAGGAGCAAGCATTATGCCAGGCTCCGGGGCTAGAGATGAACTTGACACAGCCCCTATCCTCAAAGTGGGGTAAACACCTCGGAGAAAGGTTTAAGATGGGTGCTGTGCCATTTGAGGTCGCTGGCCGGGGTCAGGTATTCGAGGTAGAGAAAAGGGCACTTGGAGAGACCTGGGGAAAGGGAAAGTCATGCCATGTTCTGAGGATGATTCGAGCACCGTGTAGTGCAAACTTTGGCCACACAACAGGAAATATGGCTGGAGATGGAGAGTGAGGCCACCTCTGAAGGGCCTGGTTTTTGAAGCTAAAGAATCTCAATCATATCCTGTAAGCAATGGGAGCTGAGGGAGCTTTCTCTATGCTAGCAGTGAACATATTTTATATCAACTACCTGTCCCCTTGTCAGTTTTTCCTCCAGCACTGTTTCTCACCCAGGGCTGGTTTTGCCCTCTACGAGAACGTTGGGCAGGTCTGTGGACATTTTTAGCTGTCATAACTTGGAAGATGCTACTGGCATCCAGTCAGTAGGGGGCCAGGAATATTGCTGAACATGGTACAACATACTGAACAGCCCCCACAACAAAGAACTGCCCAGTCCCTAATGTCAATAGTACCAAAGATGAGAAATCCTGTCCTACAAGAATGACTATGGTCTCTCTCTTCAAGGTCCAGCAGGTTCTCAGATACTGTGAGTGCTTAATAAACATTGAATGAATGATCTGAATGTCCCAGATCCTTTTCTGGGAAAAGTGTGTATCTAAATAGCTACTGCTCTATTTAATTACTCTCTTTCCCAGCACATTCTCTGTGTGTCTGTCTCCATCTATTAGATTGTAGTTCCATGAGGGCATGGACTCTGGCTGGTTCACTGTTGTCTCCCCAGCAGTTAGGTGAGTGACTGGCAAATATTAGGTGCTCATAAATGTTTGTTGAATCACTGAATGGTAGATTTGATGAGTGGGGCTGGGGATAGAGACCAGAGGAAGCTAGGGTTTGAAGTAATTGAGATTTCTCCTTTCCTGGCAAGAGGCAGAAAGGGGAGACTGACAGTCCTGAAGATCTTCTGTACTGAATTTCCCCAAACCTACTCTGTCCTTTGGACCATGACTTCCAGTTTTCAGAAGTTTAATCATCGTGTGTCTTGGATATTTTTAGGCTTATTCTGTTTGGGGTTCACTCAGCTTCTTTAATTTGTAGGTTTATATCTTTTGACAAATTTGGAAAATCTTTAGCCACTATTTCTTCAAATGTTTTTTCAGCCCCACACTCTTTATTCTCTCCTTCTGAGATTCCAATGATACAAACATTAATTCTTCTGCTATTGTCCCACAGATCCCTGAGGCCCTGTTCACATTTTTTTTTCGGTCTATTTCCTCTCTGCTTTTCAGATTGGGTAAGTTCTATTCACCTGTCTTCACATTCACTGATTCTATCCTGTTATCTCCACTCTACTATTGAGCCCATCCAGTAAGTATTTTTGTTGTTTCTGTTATTGTATTTTTCAGTTCTATAATTTACCTTTAGTTCTTCTTTACATTTCCTATTTCTTTCCTGGGATTTCCCATGTTTTTCATTAGTTTCAGAAGAATTTGTAATTGCTCGTTGAGGCCAACTAGCCCTGCCTCACATTGCCTTGTTCAGTCTTCTCCCTGCAGGATGGGCATGGAGACTCAGCACAGCTAGACTAGGCTGGTAGCAGGGCATAGAAGATCAGCTCCCCACTCAGCTCCACTGAAACCCCAGGGGAGTGGTGTGCCGTTGTTCCATTGATGTTTAGTTGGAGTAGGGTGGGAAGTGCCCCCCAAAAGGTGTTATATTATTAGATGACCCTTTTCCTAGGCCTTTGACTAGGAGGAACGGGCTTTCCTTAGAATTATTTTTGGTTGGTGCCTGTTGGAAGTTTTGGGTTGGGGTTTCTGCAGAGTCCTATCTGGAATATATGGGGAGGAAATAAGAAAACCCAGGGGACTCAAGGCTGTGTTGTTCCTCAAGTCCTGAGGTCCTTAGGTTGCCTGCCTTCTTCTCACCTTTCAGTATTCCTATGTTTGTTTGTTGGGGTAGGTCCAATGTTTTTTAGTTGTAGGAGGGAGGACCTGGGAGGGAAGGAGGGGAGAACGGTATTATTCTATTATGGCCAAAGCCAGAAGTCTGGGCCATGAATTTTAACCTTATGTCTCATTTTAGGCATTAGAGCAGGTCAGTCACCACCTGCTAGGAGAGGTTTTGCGATGTGTGTGTAATAAACATGTCTTACACTTCTATACATCGTGAGAGTTTTCCCAGTGCTTTTATCCAGGATTTCATTTGATCTTCATGACAATCCAATGAGGTAGGTACTATTGTTAGTATCTCCATTTTATCAATGAGGAAACGGACACACTCAGAGATCAGTTAATTTGCCCAGGGGTGGCAGAGCTGACATTTGAGCCCAGGCCTCCAGGCCCTAGTTTAGGGCTCCCTTCATCGTACACGTCAGGAACGGTCACCAGCCTGATCTACCTCTCACCCACCAGCTTCCCTTAGCCAATGGGCACCCAGGGTTTTCCAGCCTGCCTTCCCCCCCTGGACTCCACCCTCCTCCCTCTTTTGCTCTAGATTAGTCAGCAGGGATTTTACAAGTGCCCAGCACTGTGACTTCACAGTAATAGGTTCCAAAGGGCCACTTAGACCTCAGTCATCCCAGTCAATCCAGACCAGCAGGGAGGGGCTGGCCAGTGGGAGCTGGTCCGTATTCTCTAGACATTGCAGCTGGGGGATTTAGCAGAAATGTTAGCTGGGGCCAGGACTTGTGCAGTCACACAAGGCCCTGTGCTTGGAGAGGTCCTGGGCCCGGCTTAACGCTCTGCCATCACCATCGCGAAATGACTTATAAATTTGAACAAGCGGCCCTGCATTTTCATTTTGCACTGGGCCTCACAAATGATGTAGCCGTTTGGGGCTGAGGCCCAACCTAGTCACCTCTCTGGGAGCAGGGTTCAGTCTCCCAGAAAAGAGCAGAGGAACCTGCAAAGTTATGGCCTTGAATGAAAGGCCCCCAAGCATGAAATCTGTTCCTGTGAATTTCACACCACACTCCCATTCTTTTGTAGTCAGTCAGGCTCAGTGACCTGTGTGAACTTTCTCCCTGAGCCGAGAGAGCCCTGCCACCTCCAGGTCTTGGCTACATTGCTCAGCTCTACCAGACCACTAGCACTCCATCTCTCAACAGTGGTTTCTGTCTCATTAGACAGAATATATCTGATGCATATATAAACCTCCCCACTACATATAATCTCTTTTTTAAAAAATCGAGGTAATATTGATTTATAACGTTATATAAGTTTCATGTGTACAACACTGTATTTCTACTTCTGTATACACTACAGTGTGCTCGCCACTCAAAGTTTAGTTTCCATCCGTCACCATGCAGTTGAACCCCTTCACTCCTTTAGCCCTCCCCACACCCGTTTCCCCTGTGGGAACCACTATTCTGTTCTCTGTATCTATATGTTTGTTTTTGCTTGGTTTGGTTTGTTCATTTATTTTACTTTTTAAAATTCCACTTAAGAGTGAAATCATACAGTAATTGTCTTTCTCTGACTTATTTCACTTAGCACAATATATACTTATTTCACTCAGCATAATATATGCAGATGGCCAACAGGCACATGAAAAGATGTTCAACATCTCTAATTATTAGGAAAATGCAAATCAAAACCACAATGAGATATCACCTCACACCTGTCAGAATGGCTATAATCAGAGGAAAGAAATTTTAGAATGCTGGAGAGGATATGGAGAAAAGGGAACCCTCATACACTGTCGGTGGGAATAAATTGGTACAGCTAGTATGGAAAATAGTATGGAGATTCCTGAAAAATTAAAAATAGAACTAGCATATCTGATCCAGTTATTCCACTTCTGGGTATATATCCAAAGAATATGAAGACACAAATTTGAAAAGATATATGCATCCCTTGGTTTATTGCAGCATTATTTACAGTAGCCAAGATATGGAAACAAACAAAGTGCTCATCAACGGGTGAATGGATAAAGAAGATGTGGGACTACTGGGCATATACCCTGAGAAAACCATAATTCCAAAAGAGTCATGTACCACAATGTTCATTGCAGCTCTATTTACAATAGCCAGGACATGGAAGCAACCTAAGTGTCCATCGACAGATGAATGGATAAACAAGATGTGGCACATATATACAATGGAATATTACTCAGCCATAAAAAGAAACGAAATTGAGTTATGTGTAGTGAGGTGGATGGACCTAGAGTCTGTCATACAGAGTGAAGTCAGAAAGAGAAAAACAAATACTGTATGCTGACACATATATATGGAATCTAAAAAAAAAAAAGAAAAAAAATAGTCATGAAGAACCTAGGGGCAGGATGGGAATAAAGACGCAGACCTACTAGAGAATGGACTTGAGGACATGGGGAGGGGGAAGGGTAAGCTGGGATGAAGTGAGAGAGTGGCATGGACATATATACACTACCAAACGTAAAATAGATAGCTAGTGGGAAGCAGCCGCATGGCACAGGGAGATCAGCTCAGTGCTTTGTGACCACCTAGAGGGGTGGGATAGGGAGGGTGGGAGGGAGACGCAAGAGGGAGGAGATATGGGGATATAGGTATACTAGAGCTGATTCACTTTGTTATAAAGCAGAAACTAACACACCATTGTAAAGCAATTATACTCCAATAAAGATGTTTATAAAAAGATGTGGAATACTACTCAGCCATAAAAAGGTGAATTCTTATCATTTGCAACAACATGGATGGACTTTAACAGTACTATGCTAAGTGAAATAAGTCAGATGGAGAAAGGCAACTACCGTACGATTTCACTCCTTTTGTTTTTAAAATTGAAATGTTTGAGATAGTTGAAGAGTCTCCTGCAGTTTTAACAAATAGTACAGAGAGATTCTGTTTACCCTCTCCCCAGCTTTTTCTAATGATAACATTTTGCAAAACTCTACTATATCACCACTAGGATATTGACGTTGATACAATTCACAGATCTTATTCAGATTTCCTGTTTCACTTATACCCATCTGTGTGTGCATTTAGTTCTCTACAATTTTATCACACGTGGGTTCGTGTATTCTCCACCACAGTCAAAATACTGAACAATGCCATCACCTCAAGGATCTTTTGTGGTATTACCCTTTGTGACTGCACCCACATCCCTCCTGCAACCCTCTTCCCCACCAGTGGCAAACACTAATCTGTTCTCCAGTTCTAAAATTAGGACATCTGGGCTGGTTGCAGGTTTCGGCTCTTATGAATGTCACCTCTGTTTTTGACCGTGTGTTCTTATGAATCCATGGCCACTTTAAATGAGTTACTAAAGCAAGATTTGTCAGGAAAAGTCTTTGAATCTCCTATCAGTCAATGTTTTTTTTTTTTTTCAATTTAGAGGCAACACAGGCCAGGAGAAAGTTATAGGGCTTTGGAGTTGGGAGAATTGTTTTTTTATAATAACAGGGCTCCATTATTTCCTTCCTGCGTGGCCTGGGGCTGGTTACTTAACACTCCACAGCCATCACCTCCACCATCATCACCCCACCCTCCACTCAGCATCTCCCCTATCTTTGTTTAAAAACCTCTGTGCAGAGTTGTTTTTGTGAAGATTAAATGAGATAGCACATGAAAGCTCCCAGTATTTTGGGGCTTTCCAGAGTCCCTTCTTTCTTGACACCAGCTGAGGAGGGGGAATGAATCAAAAATAGTGAAAAGTTGAAACTGTACATTTTAATAATGCAGTTTGAATACTCCTAAGTATTTGCAACAAGGGGAAAATAGGACAAGAATGAGTGTACAACTGGGACTTATAATTAGCTTAATGAGACTTCTAAAGAGCTCTAGGAGGGAACTGGGAAGACTTCTTTAAACTAAGTCAAACAGGACCCTGTCCCGTCCCTCACGCCCTCTCCCAACACTGGGGAGGCTTAATTAGTTTAGCAGCTCTTTTCTTTCAAGATCTGCCTATAACAAGCTATAGTCTCCCTTAGTCCAATTTTGCAAAAATCCTAGATTAGTAGAGCCCAGATGAATGACGTTTTATTGGGATTGAAAAAGAGTCCTTTACCCCATGTTGGAAAACTTTCATAATTCTGTTTGTTTTTAACCCCCTCCCAATCTTTCCTTCACTCTCTGGCTCAATGACAGCTCAAGGCTGCCTCCACCCTTTTTGTTCTAGTTCTATGAGCTTTCCCCGGCACTCAAAGGGCGGTTGATGGATATGTAGCTTTGCCAAAGAGATATTGGGTTGGCCAAAAAGTTCGTTCGTGTTTTACTGGAACATCTCATGGAAAACCCTGAACAAACTTTTTGGCCAGCCCAATACTATCATTCCCCTCAGTCTGCCCCTGCTTCTCAAGTTTTGAAATCCCAGAAAACAGTTCTGCTTAATTTTCTAAGCACTTTCTGTGAGTGTGTGATGGGTCCATCTCAGGGAGCCTTGCTAAGTTGCTACTGACTTCCATTCCGAGTGTCTCTGGAATCCATTGCCAAGTATTTACTGCACATCTACCTGGGGCCTTGCCCTGTGCTCCACACTGTGGGGAGTGCAGAAGCCAGAGCTGTTGTCCTCAAGGGGTTTGCAGTTTGAGGAAACCCAAGTACACACACGAAACAGTTGGAGAATGATTACGAAGAACCCTGTGGGATATGACACTGACTCAAAGTGAGATGATTGGTCAGAGTTTGGAGATCAGTGAGGGAGGAAGAAGGCTTCATGGAGAAAGTAAGGTTGGAGGATCAAAGGATAAGCCAGACTTGGATAGATGGAGGAGTGAGAAAGGACAGTCCCAGTAGGGGGACATCTTGAGTAAAAACATGGGGGCAGGGGGAGGATTGAACCATGCTTCCTGACCTGTGTTCTGGGTCGCCTCAGTTCCTGACTTCTTGTCTTGCCTTCTGCTTATGGCCTCGCCCACCCTCGCCTGGTACCCAGCGCTCAGTTCTCTGGGGCTGACACTCAGCTACAATGTATGCTTAAGTTTTGAATGCCAGCTGTATCCAAAGAATCATCCCCACCCAACCTTCCCAACCCTGAGTTCCCTACCCCAGCACCCATCAGTGGTGGTGATGTTCCTGAAAACGTCCAGCCTTGAGATTTGGAACACAAAGGCCAGCTAGACCAGCACCAAGGAGTAGTGGGGAAATCAGTCACAGGAAATGGCTAAAATGACATCCCATGGTGGAGGAAGGGCCTTGGTAACCAAACAGAGGGGTACAGATGTGATATAGTCAAAGATCAGGAACCACCGTAACCATTTATTTCTATTACTAGGGACAGAGGTTTCCTTTGACTAATATTAAGAAACTAGAGCCCTTTAGTTGACAAGGAAAATGAGCTGTTTCCCCTAATTAAAGGAAATTCTGCCGACAGCCCGGTGAAGACTATTTTTGTGTTAACCAGGCCAACAGGGAAGACATCCAATTTACCCCCTCCCAAAGTCTTGGTTGAACTCCACCCCACACTGGCCCAAGGCTATTTGGTTTGGAAGCTGACAGTCCAACCTCTTCCGTGGCTTCTGTTCACACTCTCACTGGCCTTGGGGGATTGTAAAGTCAAAAGGAGCAGGGACTGCAGTCAGCTGGCCAAAACCAAATGCTGCCCCACACCACGGCCATACCACACTCCACACCGGGTGCAGCTGGATTTTCCCCATAGGGGAAGTCGATTTTACAACCTAGGGGTGGAAAATGCCCGAGATGGGAGAAGAGATCGGGCGAGGAATGCAGCTGGAGGATGCAAAAGGGCAGACTCCAAGACCTGGGTGTGTGTTGAGATGGAATGAACCAGAATCTTATAGCATCTTGGACAGAGTAGCCACCAACGTGCTCTACCAATCGTGGGCTACTGAATCAAAACGATTCTTACAACTATCCCCGCAAACTTTTGAAGGAGGTTGAGAGTCCGCCTGCCGATGCAGGGGTCGCGGGTTCGTGCCCCGGTCCGGGAAGATCCCACATGCCGCGGAGCGGCTGGGCCTGTGAGCCATGGCCGCTGAGCCTGCGCGTCCGGAGCCCGTGCTCCGCAACGGGAGAGGCCCCAGCAGTGAGAGGCCCGCGCACCGCAAAAAAAAAAAAAAAAAAAAAGAATAAGTCAAATGTACCACTTTACCCGGAATGTGAAACAAACAAAAAAATAGCACAGACTGAAAACTGCCACAAAATAAATGAATGGCTGATCTTTAACTCATTGAGGGCTGAGATCATGTTTCTTATTGCTCTCCATTATATCCCCAGGACCTAACATAGTATCTGGCACATAGTAGAAGCTCAGTAAATGCTTGTTGAATGAATAAATGAATCACAGTAATAGTAGCAATGACAGTAATAAATATGTATTGAGCCCCAATTGTACCCCAGGCAGTGCTCTAAGTCATTTACATGTGTTAACTAGCTGATTGGATCCTCACAGCAGCCCTCTAAAGTAGGCTCATTATTATTCCCATCTTATAGAGCAGGAAAGCAAGACACAAGAGGATGGTTCCTTGCCCGAGGGTATAGGACAACTAGTAAGCAACAGAGCTTGAATCGTTACTTACTGAGAGAAGGCAGGGACACCCTGGCTATCTCTTGACCACTTGTGGTCAGTCAGTGTTCATAATGATCAACCAAATGTACTATGAGGCAGACCCAAAGTGGCGATTATTTATTATTTCCCCTGCCTGGGATGCTATCCTCAATCTCCTGTATCACCCTACCACAAATGCACACATCACTCCTTTCTTCCTATTAGAATCCCACTCATGCTTAAAGATGCAGTTCAAATTTCACCTCTTTTACCAAGCCTGTGCTGACTACTCTTGCTGGAAGAGCTCTCTCCCACTTTGGAACTCATATGGCACTCGTGGGCCATACCACTCATTTGATACTTGGAAGCTAGACAGCATGCCAGTTAAGAGCCAGACCTTAAAGTTGGACACGGTTGGATTTAAATTCCAGCTCTGCCGATTTACTAGGTGTGTGACTGTGGGCAAGTTACTTAACCTCTCCATCAAGGAGCATGATCTTTGAACTGGAAAGAGAATTAAAGCCCAAGATAGATGAGGAGATAATAAGGGAGTACTTAGTTGCCTTCAATGAGTTCAAGTTTCCAGGCCCGGACAAATTACATCCGAGGCTACTGAGAGAATGTGCAGATGTGATCACAGAGCCAGTCTTAGTAACCTTTGAGAAATTATGGCAAAGGGAATAGGTAAGAGACGCAAAGAGGCAGGCAAACGTTGTTCCAAGTTTTATTGAAGGGGAGGGGGCTGGTGTTGCAGAGCGCAAAATGTATATCCTGGAAACTGCAGACCAGTGAGCATGGCATTGGTCTTTGGCAAAAGCATAGAATGCACTATTAAGTAGATCATTTTTGAGGCTTTAGAAAGTGAGCGGAAATCACTAGGGGTAAGCATGAGCTCACTAAAAGCAAGTCATGCTTAACTAAGCCCATTTCCTTTTTTGAATGGATATCTAAAAGGGTAGATGAAGGGGATACCATAGTGTAATGTATCTGGATTTCAGTGAGACATTTGAAAAAGTCTTACGGTATCCTCGTGGAGAAGGTGGAAAAATTGGAGCTGGTTGGTGGCAGAAGTTATATGGATTGCTTCAAGTTTGAACAACCTTATTAAAAATGATTTTTAATAAGGGGAGGGCTCTAATGTCATGCTGCAGTCTTCTGTCCTGGACTCTCTCTCATTCAATATTTTTATTAGTCGAGTTGATCAAATATGCAGATAAAAGAAACTTGGTGATACAGAGCATGCACTTTCAATGGAGGCGATATCGCCCCCAAGAGGGCAAAATTGCTTCTTGAGGAGTGAAAAAATACCTTTACATATAGAGCACAGACCTGTAGAGAGTAAATAAACATATACACAGCATATCAGTATTATTAAAATTTCACAGGCAGAGATTAGAGAAAAATGTCTTAGAAGGCTCCTTAGAGGTGTAAAAATGGAAAAAAAAAGGTTGAGAAACATTGGTATAAAGAATATGGTATTTTAGATGAGAGACTCAAGATCTAGAAAAATCATAAGAGAGGTAAATTGAAATACAAAAATAAACAAAGTGGGACTTCCCTGGTGGTCCAGTGGTTAAGACTCTGTGGTTCCACTGCAGGGGGCGCAATTTCGATCCCCGGTCGGGGAACTAAGATCCCTGGCACGGGGCCAAAAAAATAAAATAAAATTTAATTTAATTTAAAAATAAATACGAAAAATAAACAAGGTGATGGTTATCGAGGATGCATGTAAGGCCCGGCACCTAGGCTAAAATAAAAGTCAACTGTATAAGCATAGAATCAGGCAAATAATAGTAGCTCGTGCAAGAAACAAAAGAGGGTTTTAATTGAGCTACAAGCTCCACATTGAGCAGACAACCCAAATTGAAGATCTGGAAACCATGTCCCATGAGGCATGATTTAAATGAACTGAGGATACTTGGCCTGAAGGACAAAAGACGTGGGCTGACATGACAGATATCTGTCATGTGAAAGAGGAATTAGAAATAGTTTATGCAAAGCTAACTTTTTGCTCAACCTAAGGAATACGTTTTTGGTTTTTTTTGTTGTTTTTTTTGGCTTTTTTTGCGGTACGCGGGCCTCTCACTGTTGTGGCCTCTCCCGTTGCGGAGCACAGGCTCCGGACGCGAAGGCTCAGCGGCCATGGCTCACGGGCCCAGCCGCTCCGCGACATGTGGGATCTTCCTGAACCGGGGCACGGACCCGTGTCCCCTGCATCGGCAGGCGGACTCTCAACCACTGCGCCACCAGGGGAGCCCAGGAATACGTTTTTTTTTTTAACAATTACGGGATGTCCAAACGTGGAACAAGCTGCTTTACAGAGGGATGAGCTTTCCAGATTATCGGGATGATATTCCTGCACTGAGCAGGAGGGTAGATATAACCTCTAAAGTTTCTTCTAAATCTCAGATTCAACGATGCCCGACTCATTTGAAAGTTATGGACGTGGAAAAGATGGCTGATGAACCCAGACAAAACACCCTCCCTTGATTTCAAAGCCAAAATCCCACAATATGGGGCATACTTGCTTGAGAAATCTGTCACTCAGGAACCAAATCAGGTGCCAACACTGACAGCCCTCATTCTCCCGGGTTCTGGTGTTTTGTATTGCCCCCTACCTGTTGCTCAGTTTCCATCTTGGCATAGAGGGCGAGAAGGCACAGAGGGAGTTGTGGTGAAGTGCCAAGGAGGAGGTCGTAGAGATCAGAGTTAAGAGAACTGCTCAGATCTGTTTCATGAAAATATTGGGGCCAGTGAGTAGGGCAAGCACACTTCTTTTCCTTCTAAGTCTCTCTTTCTCTCCCTCTGTCTCTCTCCTCAACTAGCCAGCAGCAGATTTGGTGCAGGGATGGGGCAGAGGGTGGTAATTTCAGGTCAAAGGTTACCACCACATTGGTTGGGAGAGCTGGGGAATGAGACAATGGGAGTCCTCACCGTTTCTGAAAATTGAAACAAAAAAAACGACTTGAGAAGCTAGTCCCTGGAGCTGTGTCCCAGGGAATGTCTCAGGGAACAGGACCGTGATGGGGGTGCAGCATGGTATTTCCAGGGGTCTGAGTATCTCGCTGAAGCCCCTTGGTCGGCTGTTCAGTGCACACCCAGTTATGCGTTCTGCTTTTCACCTAACATCGCCAGGCAGACTCTTCACAGCCCCATTGCTAGAAATTAGGTTTCTCACAGCTGCCGTGCAATCAAACTCCATTCACTTTCCTCTTACTGCTCCCTTCTCTCTGCCCTTGGCCAGATGTAACCTGTTGCTTCACGAAGCAACCTTTTCTTGCCTGTGCCCCACCGTCTCCTCTTTCACACCCACCCACTCGCTGAAGTCCTCATCACCAGCGCAGATCCGTGTACAGGGCCGAGCCCACAAGAACTCTGCCAGCGCTTCAAGAGTTTTCTCTCCACGTCCTCTCTCGAGTCATGCTCAGGTCTGCACTATTAACCCTGGGACAGAAAAGTCAGAAATCTCTCAGACCCCTCCCTGAAAAGTCCTATTTCTCCTTGGAGCAGAAAGAGCTTTGGAACGTGTTTTCCTGGGTTTTTCAGTTTGCTGGTGGGTGGGTCTGGAGTGGGCATCCCGTCTGCACATCTGGTAGGGGTGCTTTCCAGATTTTCCTCATGACTCTGGATCAGTTTCTGACTGCTAGGCGGGGCAAAGGCTCCTGAATTTTCTGCAAGGCACCTCCCCCTGTGAGCAGAGCTTGGTACAGCCCAAATAGTTTTCAGGTTAAGAAAGCCAGAATCTTTGTTCAGCCGCACTGACTGAACAGACTTTGTAGGGGTTACCTGGCTAAGAGCAGCGGAGGCGGCAGCGGCGGCAGCAGCAGCAGCAGCAACAAGGCTCCTTGGATAACTCAGGTGAGGAGAGAGGACATTCGCAAACTCATCCTGCAATTTTATTTGCTGGATAACTTAGAGTCTAAATGAAATTAAGGAACTTGCACTTTATAGGTAAACTCCGCAGCTATCATTTTATGGTTTGTCTGGATCGAATGTATGTGCATAATAGCAGTTTAGAAACTTCAAAACTAATGGAATTTTGGATTGCTTATTTGGAGGGGGGGGGCAAGGGGTAATTGTGGTTGTCTGGCCATGAGACTTTTCTGGTGATATCTGCTAGGGTTTTGTTTTGTTTTGTTTTTTGGTCTCCTGTTACTTAAAATACCTGGTAAGGAAGGACAAACCTGGGAGGCGAGTGTGAGGGGGAGAGAATCCCCATTTTCAGGGCTTTATTCTAGCTTCTGCTGACCCGCAATTGTAGGCAAATTGTTGAAATGCAGGCAGAATCTTGGAGCCACACTGTGTGCAAAAGGTCTTTAAGCCCTGGAAGTGGGGTCCATAGGTGGTACACTGTTGCACAGGAGGGAATGGTAGCAGAGTCTGTCCTGTCTGCAGAGCCGGGGTCTTCCTGTCCTGGTGACAGGTTGATCTTGGCTATTTCATGATCAGCCCCTGGCTGGCCTGGTTTTGTTTTTCTCTGATTCTCGCATTGGTGTAAACTTAGATTTGCAGCTGGGGGCTCTATCCGTCTCTACCGCAACTACATTGTTCTGGGGGCTTAGCTGGACTACTTGACCAGAGCAGGCTGGGGTGAGAACGGGGTGGCAAAAGAACTGGAGCATTGCACTTAAAAATTGGTTCTGAGGATTTGGAGCTTGAAATGTGGTGACAAGCACATAGGAAAATTAAACAAATTCTGCCATCCTGACAGTCACTTCTGGCTTCAGGATAAAGCATCCTGGTTTGTAATTAATGTTTTTATTGAAATTTGACTAATGCCTCATTCGCTAATATTTGTTGTGAAATTAAGGACGTTTTATAGTCTGAAGGAATTTAGGAAAAGATTCTACGGGGGACGGCTAATTAACTTGCATTCCTCTTGCAGTTTGTGTGTATGTGAGTGTGTGTGCACAGACGCGCATGTGCGTTTATGAATACTTTGGATTTGAATAGCATTCTTTATTTATCCTTAGAGTCCTTAGCAGGCGAGGCAGAAGTCTAAACACTTGTGTAGTCAGGAATAGGTTAAAAAGCAGGCTTTCCGTATCCTTGGGAGTTTTCAGTTCCTAAATTAAAAGCAGAAAAAGCCCCTTTGTGACCCCAAAACAGTGTTTCTTTGATTAGCCTTGATTTGAAATCATCTCACCTTCTGACAGCAATTCAAAAACAAAACTCCTAAGTGCATTCTTGTAAGAAGAGGACAATAAGAATTTTCAAAAGCAATGTCTTGAGGTTTTGTGTTGGCATGCTCCCCCGGCTTTTTTTTTTAATTGTGGAAAACGGGTCAGGAGGGCCAGGTTTTAGTGCTAGCTCTGTCACTAACTGTGCAACCTTGGACAAGTCCCTTCACCTTCCTGTAAAAGCAAGGAATTGGACTAAGTGATCTATCTCTAAGAGTCCATCCAATGTAACATTCTAGAAAAACTGGAATTAGATTTTCGCAGGGCTATAAAATTAGACTTATAGGATGGGCTTATTCCAGCCAAGAGGGAAAAATAAAAGGGGTAGTGGGGCAAGTCAGCCAACATGGAGAGGTGGAAGAGAGAGGAGGTACTGAATGGCAGAGGGGCCATTTTATATTGATCTTTCAAATGTTTGTGTGTGTCTTACTTAAAGTATGTGATCAAATCTCCTCATTTTCCACTAAGGACAGAAAAGGGATTTTACTTGCTTAGAACGAGCGCTTCCTAATACTACTGCCCTATATTGGTCTTATCCTTAATAGTTAAAAAGCATGTTCACATTCCTAATTTTGTTAGATCTCCCCAATGACACCCTGAGGTGTATATGGGGCAGCCATTTTATTCCCATTGCTCTTATGGGGAAACTGAGGGACAGAGATGTTATCTACACTAAATGATGGTATTTGGGACTGGATCTCCTGACTATGTGTGCTCTTTTCATGATTTTGAATTGCTTTTCATTTTTTGATAGAGTTCTGCAACAATGGAATTAAAGGAAATTGTGCACTCTTTTTCTTGGAATTTCTTTGAATAGGGTCTTCTCTATGGGCAGAGTAGATGTGTTCTATATAAGGCTGGATCAGAGGACTTTTGTGGTCCCTTTCAGACCTCAGAATATCTGGCCAACAATTTGAATCTGAAGAACCATACGTTCCTTGGTAGATGCATTCTCTAAGGTGTGGCTATGCTTCTGCCTGTGTAGACGTGGAAAGCAACTCTTCTCTGGGTAAAATGTGGATGCTGAATTTTGATTACTTCTCCTTCTCCAAGCCCCATTTCTCTCCTCACACCACCCCCAGGGGTGAGGATAGAGACTCCCGATTGTGGTGAAAGTGGCTGCTACTTCATGCCAGGGCAGAGTTAAGTCTTCTGTATTCACTTTGCTCTGCAAACTCCCAATTGCTTTGACGTCCGATTTTGCCCCAAGTAGAATACAAGGCGGAAACTGGGGAAAAGGAGAAAACAGCCAGGAACAACACTCTCGGGGGCCCTGTTCTCCCTCTCTCTCCCCCTTAAATGCCATCCCCTGCCCTCCCACTCACCGCAATGGAAAGCAGGTTGTAAACCACAGACTGGATTTCCTCTTATCAGATCATAATTCTCTTGAGTAAACTGAGGCAGATTTCATTTTTAAGAGCAAAATCTGGTTTCTACTCTAAGGCTGACCCACAGGTAAAGAACAAATGATTTTCCTCTTAAGACTTTGTCCAGCTTCCCAAGCTTTCTAGTCCGGTGAGTAGCAAAAGCCCCCTCTCCTAACTGTGGCCTCGTGTTCCACGTGGCAGGCTCCCTCAACTTTCCCTGGCAACTCCTAACTCACCACACCCTGGAGCCACCCCTCCCACTAGCTCTGGTTCACACGGCCTTCTTCATTCTCTCTGGATGAAGGATCCCCACTCAAACAGTACTTCTTAAGACCATTGTCTCAATACAAAACTCCACACTCTTTTTCACCCAACCACCCATAATACTAGCCCTCAGGACACAAGGTCCCCCTTCTTAAATGTGCATGTTCCCTTTGTTAGCTGGAGGCCTTCTTTGGTTGATACTCAAAACCCCAGCTTTGCTTCTGTTTACTGACTTTCCTATATGTGGTCTTTAACCTGAAGGCTCTCTTGTCTTCACAGCTGGGTACAGTAAGATAGCAAAGAAGGAACATTCCCTTCTCCACTCTCCTATACCCTGACAGGGCAAGTTGTTGATGACAAACCCAAGACAAATTTCTGACTTTCCAAAAGTTTTCTGAGACTTAACTGATGAACCCTGAGATGTGAAGTGTTTGGATTCTCCCATGCTCATCAAACCATGGAAATAAAGAACCTTTTCAATATCTACCACGGCAATGAATTCTAGGCAGAATGCCTCCAAGTTAGGTATCATGTTTGCTTTGGAGGGTTTTCCTCATTTGAGCTAAAAAAAAAAATTCCCTTCTTTAAGAAGGCAGTGAGCAAAAGAAGCAGTGTGGTGTGATAGAAAGCTGTAGACTAAATCGGGTGTTAACACAGACCAGGCTTTGAGTCAGCTCCGCCATTTTCTAGCTGCCCCTTGTCTGAGCTGCCATTTCTGGAGATACAAAATGAAGGGCACAGATAACATCTACAAAACATGGCTGCCATGAAGAGGACATGAGCTGAAATGCACCCTTCAAACAATAAATTGCTACACAAACATTAATTTTCTACATAAGACATTCATCCATTCCACAAATATTTCCTGAACGATGGCTGGGTACCTAGCTCTGTGCCAGGCAGTGAGAGGGCTTACAGTGTGTATCTTGCACTTATGGAGCCCTTTCTGCTTATTCGAAACACCTGTACACTAACCATCTCATTAGGGAGAGCCACAGTGTAAGGAGGGCAAGATAAATAACCCCACTCCCCTGTTGAGAAAATCGAGGCACAAAGAAACCAAGGTCACAGCAAATGGAATAGAGTTTTCTGCTACCTAGTCAGAAATTGGGGGCAATTCTACTCTGCAAGTCCGACGGGGCGTGGGACTGCAATTGTACTCTAACGAATGCCTGTCAAAGTTGAGGCTATTGCTCGCTATTCCTTATTTTCTGTGTGCCCCCAAAATGCATGTGCCCTCACCCAAAAAGCTTGAATTATCTGCACCAGCTGTACATTCTGTCTCTGATAAAGTCGACTGGAATCATAGCGGTTTTGAAAATCAAACTTGATTTTCTTCTCAATTGATGCTGTTTCTATCTGTAGACAGGCCTCTTTATATAGTAGGGATTCCCTTTGCAGGCTCCTTGCCTGCCTCGCCATTTGACTAGGTAACAAGGTAGACTGGCAGCAGCAGCGGGCCTTCCCAAGAGCAGGAAATGCTCACTTATCCAAAATGTTCAGGAACTAGGAGGCTCTGGGAAACTAAATATCCTAATTGTCCCAGACGATCCCCCATTTGCAGTCCCCAGCCTCTGGCAATCCACCCAACCTTCCAGGAAAAGCAAGAGGCACGGTAGGATTTGTTGTAAGTTTGAGCACATGTAAAAATTGGGGTCCATTTGTAAAAGGCCCCAGAAAGGAGCCTGGGCATACATTCAGATTGGCTCTGATGCTGCTTAATGGAAAACTATTACTGATACTGTCCACGACTTCAAACACAGTGAAATACACGTTAATATTTAAAACCCGTGGACAGACTTAAATCTGATGACTGAAAGCATTTCAGTACCTCCAGTTTCCTGTAGCCTTCCATTTGAAAAACAATTGCCAATAAACAAGGCTATGGAAAAACTGGTTATTTTCAGCTTCTTATTCCTTGGATTCAGAGAAAGGGTAAGTTTGTTTACATATATTGTAGGTTGCAAATAACATCGAATTAAATTTTTTTATGGTTTTCAAATGGGGAGACTTCTTTACCAGTAAGGCATTTCAATGTAATACTAAAGGAACAGGAAGTAAGATAGTAGACAGGTCTGATTAATATTACACTTTTTATAAAGTAGCAACTGCCTCATTATTAACTGAGTTTTGAGCTGTGTTACCTACACAGATATTCTTTAAAGTGCTAATGAATTAGCCTTTTTTTTTCAAATTTCATCCATTTTTTAGCAGACGCTCTGACCTTAGCCAGGTTTTTTGTTTCAACCCTCATGTAATCATAGAATATAGACACCGTTATCCTTAAAATATATTTTTGATATACTTGGTGCATATAGATTTTACAGCCCCCTTCTATTTACCATTGACTGTCACCAGAAGATCATTAAAATCATTACAAATCTACCTTTGTGAATCAAGCAAAGTCATTGAAAACCCTATTATCACCCCAAAGCTGTTTAAAATCAAATTTACCTTTCAAATTATCCTCATAAAAACCAGTTGTCAGGGGCATTTGAGTGTGGCACACTCTGACAGACATTGCCCGAAGAGCCACTATATTAATTCTCTGTATAGCCATGTGAGAGTTGTTTTGTTGTGTTTTTTTTTTTTTAAGAAAAGAAAGCAACAGTGTATTGACATGGGATAAGAATCCACCAAATTAGTGTAACTGAATTTCGGAGTCTGCCTTTTATGGTGGGCCAATGATTGCACATTAGACTTTGAAGAAGACAGACACATACAATCTTTCTATCTTTCCTTGTCTTTGGAGGCCATCTGCTGAGCTCTGTTTCTTGCATTAGTCTTCCCAGGCCAGTAATAAAAACGCAAACCTCTTTAATGATAAAAGGGAAGGAATTGTTGTAAAAGGGCTTGTTAGAAGTGAAAGGGGCTGCTTCTCTCCTCAAGCACAAAGTGTGTGGCCCTTCAGGGCACCAAATTATTCTGAATGTAGTAAAGCGATTTTCCCCCTTTCTCTTCAAATTTAGAATTTTTCTGTGCTTGAACTCCTCCCTGCCAGTGGAAGTTGGAAGATTGCCCTTTAAATTATAATGACTCACGTTTAACTAGCAATCTTAACGTTTATTATCTATTTTTCCAGTAAGATTGTTAAGGCCCATATTATCCCATTTGGCAGATGAGGAAACTGAGACCCAGAAATGGTTTAGATGCCTTATCCCAACCCCCAAACGAATTTGCTGCAGACCCTGGGCCCTTCTTTCCCTGAAAATGGTGACTTTTCCTTTAAAGCTAAAACCGAGGTGCCCAGCTCTGGGAATAAATCACTGGGATGACAACTGTTTGTCTAATCTCAGGGAATCTTTAAAAGACTTGAGAACTTCTTCCTTCAATAACAACAATTTTCTCATTCTAGACGTAGTTTGACATTATGGGTCCTCCTCTGAAGCTCTTCAAAAACCAGAAGTACCAGGAACTGAAGCAGGAATGCATCAGGGATGGTAGACTTTTCTGTGATCCAACCTTTTTGCCTGAGAATGATTCACTTTTCTACAACCGACTGCTTCCTGGGAAGGTGGTGTGGAAACGTCCCCAGGTAACTTTGTTGTTTCAATTTCTGTTTCCCTCTTGATCTCTTTCATCATAAATCTACTTGGTCCACTATTTCACTCACACAGCCCACTGCGTATAGACCAGTTTAGCAGACAACTTTATTTATTCTTTTATAGCATAATATCCTTTTTATATCTTTAGAGCGCAGCAAAATTAAGAGGAAGGTATAGAGATTTCCCATGTATTCCCTGCCCCCAGACATACGGAGCCTCTCCCATTATCAAATGCCCCCTTTCAGCGTGGTACCTCTGTTACAACTGGTGAATTTACACTGACACATCATAATCACACAAAGTTCATAATTTACATTAGAGTTCACGCCTCGTGTTGTACATTCTATGGGTTTGGACAAATGTATAATGACATATAACCATAATTATGGTATCCGAATATTTTCACTGCCCTAAGAATTCCCCGCAGACAGCTTTAAAATGGGAAGTTTTATGGATTTGTGCTTCTGGCTCTAACTTGAGGAATCTTGAATTTTAGTCACATTTTATCAGATTTAGTAATTTAGAAAGAACAAAAAAGAGATATACCATGCTTGTTTTCTTTTGGAAGTTCATTTGAGTAAATATGGTAACTCAGAAAGCAACTATACTCTTGTTTCTTTACTGAGTTACCTATGACAGCAACTTCAAGATAATCTCAGACCATTGAAGAGAAAAACTTATATGGTGAGCATAAATGAAATAAACTCAACAAGATGGAGTTTGAATTGGCGGAGGGAGACTTCTTTGCTGCTCTTTGGATACCATCGTCTGTATTCTCCCACAATTAGCAAAGTGGGATCCAAGTAAGATTGTATATCTTTCACCACCTATTCATAGTTACTATGGTTCTCTGTGGAACATCTGTATGTTGTGTCTCTAAAGCAAGTCTCAGAAGCCCTTTACAAGTCCTACATGAGTGGGAGGTCAATGTACAAAATGATAGGATGTTGGAATCTGGAGAATAAACAGTAACCTGGTTATATCTAAAGGGTATGACTAGATAGAAGGATATTCAACCTGGGCTCCTTCCCAAAGTGGGTGACCAGGTATATAAGCCAACAAGGGCTGTTATGAAATGCAAATTCTTGGACTTTCACCATATCCTGAAAACCTTCTGATCCTATTTCATGATGTACCTTTTTTATGCACTATTAACCATCTCAGTCAGCAACTCAAGGTTCGCTTTCTTCAATGAACAATTTCCACAGCTTGAACTCCTGAAGGGAGTTCTTACAAGAGCTACTTCGGTTTATGTAGGTTGCCACCAGGGGGTGCCAAGATACATGGGTCACGTCAAGGCTCTTGTTTTCTATGTGACTCAGAGGACATGTCTCCATTTTTGCCCATAAAGTATGATAGTCGCTGAGAATATAAGAGTTGGAGAAGTTCTCTCCATCAGAAGGAAGATTACACTGCTGCTCAGTTTCTGTGCCTCCAGTTGTTGACATCCCTGTAGATCACTGACCTGCAATACAAATCTGGAAAACAAATGCATGGAGAAAATAGAAATATGCTGTTTGGGAGCCACTCTTATGAATGGACGGTGATAATGAGGGCCACCACTCTTTGTTGATGGTTGGCTGTGAAAGAAAGGAGATCGATAGGGCAGAAGTAGCTGAAAAGAAGGCAGGGAATCGAGGGAGGTTTTCTGGGGGAGGGTGTCTTTTACAAATAGGACAGACTTGAACATATTTATAGGCTAAGGAGGAAATAGTAAAGGAGAGGTTAAAGACACAGAAGAAAGAAGGAATAATGGATGGGGGTGAGGTCCTGGACGAGGTGGCAGGAGATCTGACGGGCAGTAAAATCGCAAGCCAACATGAAGCCATTCTCCTGATGTGAACCAAGCCAACAGTGCTTCCTGCATTGGCCCGTCTTTAGACACATCCTCCCTCCCCCATCTTGGCTCAGTCCTTTGTCCTTTGCCTTCATCTTCCAAATTCTGTGGATTGAGTCCTAGATGAATTAGCAGGGAAGGAAAAAAACTTAGTAACCACTGCAATAATCCATCTTGCCTCTGAGGCAAGCGATACCCCCTCCAAGGTGAGGGAGTGTCAGAAAGAGAGAGTGAATGGGGTGGAACAAGGCATAAGCATTTAGGGCATGCCTACTATGGGCCCAGATACTGTGTTTGGAGTTTTCTATACATTTTTTCATTTCATCTTAATTTGCTATAGCTTAGTAAGGCAGGTATCTTTAAAAACCACTTTGATGTAATTCTTTTATCCTGGTGTGAAAAATAAAGGTAGATACTATGTTCATTTTATTGATGAGGAAACTGTGTCTCAGAGGGAAGGTAAGAATTTTCCCAGGGTCAGACTACTAACAAGCTGGGATTTGAATCCAGGTTTGACTCCAAAGCCTGTATTAGTTTTTACTCTACCATGCAGCCATGTCAGGGAGATAGATTTGCTCGTGTCTCTTTTGGTAAAATAGGTAGCTTCCCTCCAGTAAGTTCTCACATTCCCCCTCACTGTGTTGATGCTGTACACCCATTAATTGATCCAGACTCTCCCTTTTGAGAGCATACTCTGAGCTTAGTCTTAATTAGGCCCAAAGAGAGAGTCAGTTGAGAAGCATTCATCGAGCGCTTACTCTATGCCAGCCTCTGTGCAAGATACAGACGAGGCCTGGGGTGAGGGATTCCCATTCCAGCTGACGAGATGGATATTGAGCTATCGAAGAGTTAAATAAGAAATTACTGCTACACAGAGGAAATGCTATTTTCAGGCATATAGCCAGTAAATCATAGAGGGTTTTGAAGAAAAGGAGATCATGGTGGATTGGAGCAGTTGGGGCGGGGGACTCTTGTGGGGAGGAGGGGGAAAAACAAGGTTCCGGACCACCATCTGAGTCTGCTTCTAAAAGCTGGAGATTCCTCTCCAGCCAGAGTGGAGGCCAAGCCTAGGGGCAAGAACCACGTCCAAGTTCTCTGGCCTCCCATCAGGAAAGCCAAGAGACAGCCTCTCTAAATTGGCTCAGGAAGACCAGATGGGTCGTTGGACTCACCTGCCTCATTGGCAAGGTTGAGATCCTCATCTACAGGGAAGCTTACAGACATCTTGTCCCTTGGCATGCCACCTCGCCTCATACTCAAACAGGGTTAGCTTCTGAAGTCTCTAAAATGGAAGAAGCACGATTAACCAGATATTTTCTGTCTCTTTCCCTCCTGGGTTGCGAAGCCTCCATGTCTGTAAACACCACTGCTAATCAAACCAACCAAATGCAGTCCAGCGCCACCATCCTAGGGCAGGATTGAGCTCCCCTCTTCCCGCTTGCCACTCCCCTGCTGCACCCTAAGGAGCCACTTTAGATAGGCAGGGGTTATGAGAGTGTTTTGCAATTGTTCGGTGCCACTTCATCTGCCCATACCTTTCAGAGGAAGATCCTTCCCCTTAACACCTCCATTGGTCCAATGACCCCAGCTACTGGCCTAGCTTCCTGGGTACACAGCTATATTGCCTGATACCTGTCCTCCTGGGCTTTCCTGTCCTCCTGGACCTTCAACATATAAAGTCTTAGCAGATTCTAAGAGCTGAGTTCCCCTGAGTTACAGTGTGATCCTAAGGCGGCAGGTAGGATTTTTAGGCTGAAATCTAGCCACCAAATTCCCACAGAAAATCTCTTCTCCAGCGACTCTCCCCTCCTACCCGCCTCTGGCTTTTTTCCTGACTGAGTCGTACCCAGCTACAATGGTGTCTTCGAGTCAGACACAGCTATTCTCCTGCTAAAATGGAGCAAGGCCTTTTGGGGATTGCACAGCCAGCTGTGGAGGAAGCCAGGGCACCTGCACAAGATCTGGCAGCTCTCCTGGTCAAGTTCTGAGTTCAGCCTCCACTACCATGGCCCTTGCCCAGGTCTTTTCACTACCTTGGGTGAGAAGAGGCCGATGAGGTTCTGGATTAAAGCAAAGGTGGGAGGAATGGGAGGGATCGGTTGAGAGGGCACATTAGAAGCAGAGAGAGATTGCATATGAGGGACCCCGTTAAAGGAGGAAATATTTCTCTCTTTGTGCTAATAGAAATTTCCAACACCCAGCTGAATGGGACACCTCTGTAGAGTAGTTTTGGCCTAGACTGTTCATGAATTTCTTTTTCTTCCCAGAGATCACGTGCCTCCACGTGAATGGTCCTAAGTGTTTTTCTCTGTTGACACAATCGAAAAGGGTTGAATAGGCCAATACTCTCGCCATCTGTCCTATTTATTTTAGATTCTGAATTTAAAAAACGCTAGCAGCTTTATCAAAGTACAATTTATACACCATAAAATTCAGCTGCTTTAAGTATACAAAGCAATGAGTTTTTAAAATAAATTTACAGAGTTGTGCAAACATCACCACAATCCAGTTTTAGACCAGTTGCATCATCCCAATACAATCCCTTGTGCACATTTGCAGGGAGTAAACCCCTCCTCCCCCCAGTCGCAGGCAACCAGTAATGTACTTTCGGTTTCTGTCTAGATTTGCTTATTCTGGACATTTCACTTAAAATGGAATCATAAAAGTAACTGGCTTCTTTAGATTAGCGTGATTTTCAAGGATCATCCATGTTGCAGCATGTATGTCTCTTTTTATCGCTGAACTGTATTCCATTGCACGGATATATAAATTTTTCCCAATAAAGCAGTTTGGGATTTACACCTGGAGTCTCCTTGCGGCAGTCTGAAGGTTTAAAGAAGAAGATAATTCTGTAGTGACTTGCTTGTCCAGTTTGGAAGTGGAAGTTGGGCTTAAGATATTATTCTATGGTTCCATATTGAGTTTTCCTTGGAGGGGTTGGGAAGGAAGAGAATGTTTTACCAATGACAAGATCGTCATGCAGAAGCAAAACTCCCCAGCAAGTAAAGTTGACTCCTTGTGCAGGTGGTTCAACATTGGTCCCTGAGCCGAGGTCCACCTATAAATGCCGTGTCTGGAGATGGTACAATTTTCTAAGGATAAGATAATGGTTGCTTGGACTAGCTGATAAAGCCCTCAGGCCCTGGATGGCAGCCCTGGGCCTTCTGGGACGACTTAGAGCCTTGGACTTAGTCCTAATGTACCTACTGCAGGGCCGGCCTCACTTGTAAGTGTCCACACTGTCCTCATCCCCATGGGACTGCTAGATTGCCCATAGCACTTTTGAAATGCCTCCACTCTTCCGGCTGCTGGTTTTCTAGGCAGCCTTTCATTTTACTGTGGTTTTTGAGGTTTACCCCGGACCTCAATGTTTATTGTCAGCAAATTTCACCTGTGTAAAAAAAAAAAATTGCTAAATATGTGGATGTGGTAGGTGCGAAGAGAGCCACATAGAGTGACATGCGTGGGGCTCCAAGGCTTATAACTGTATGCCTCCCTCCCCCCACCCAGAGGTCTCTGGGAAAGGAGATGAGGTAAGGACAATAGGAGGATCTCTCAATGCTCAGCTAAGAGAACATACTTCCTAGAGATGCTGCTTTGCTTGTATCAGTAGAAGGCTTTGGCTCAGGGATAGGGGTCTGCAGAGACCATTCCTGGATTTACTCTTGGTGCTTGACTTCCTAGTTGTGTATTTTCCCCCTAAGAAATTATTTTGCCTTGACAAACAGCCCAGTTCAAGGATCACGTCGACTAGGCCAACACAGCTGGGAACCATTAGAGGTTCAGCAATCTTCCCTACCTCTCAAGCCACCCAAATATGTGACTATGTGAGCTGTGACCTCTCCTCCAGCTCCACTCCCTACCATTTCAGCAGAGCTTGGGCTGAAATGTCCCATCTGCACTCTGCATCCCAGCTTTGACTTACAGGAAAATGTCTCCAGCCTTGCTTCCTTACCCCCGCAGGAATTATAGCCAGTTGTCTAAATCTAGGGGAAAATTCAATAAATATCCATTTCATTGTTTTCAAATTTGTCACCAAAAAGTCCATTTGGCTGTTAGATTTGCATTGGCTCATTACCCTTTACCCTTTCTACCTCCTTAGCTATTTCTAGTCTTTCACTTCCTTAAAGAGGCAAAAAAAAAAATGTGGCTTAATAAAAATGTTCTCCCATGCTTCACATCACGGTGCTGACATACCTAAGAGTTTGATTCATACTTAGTGGATGAAACTGAGGAGATTAAAGCACATTGGTGATATCTAGCCTAGAACCAAAAGCTAAGACATGAGTTAAGCCAGTCTTCCAGAATGATGGAGAGCTTTTAGGTGAGCATTAAGCAAAGAGACATAAAACACTGGGATGGATGACTGAGACAATGAGTTGCATCTCCACCCCTGAAGAGCTTCACAGTATTATCCTTTGCATGGCGACCATTGATCAACTTAAAGGCAAAAGGATGAACCAGCTGATGTCTAGAGGTTCCTTCTCTAACTGAAGAACCTAAAACTTTAGTCCTAGGTCTACCAACTAGCTAAATGACAGGAGAGGCAAGTTACTGCCCTTCTCTGAGCCTGTTTCCTCATTTGTAAAATAAACAGGTTGACTAAATTGTCTCTAAATTCCTTCCAGGTTTGACAGTCTATGGACTGTTAACTCATTTTTAAAAACACATTGTTAAGTAGCCATCCATCATGTATGAAGAGTGGTGAAGTAAAACAGGGGCATGGGCCAGTTTATGAGAGGAAATGGAAAATAAGGTGGATTTTTTGCCCAAATGTATATTCTCCCATGATTACACACAGCTTTACACACACACACACACGCACACACACACACACACTATATATATATATATATATATATATATATATATATATATAAATCACATTCACATTAGTCGACAGGAGAATAATTATCCAGTTCCTGAATTTGAGTTCTGTTTCCATGTCTTTTTGCTTATTTACATGATCCTTTAGGTCTTAAATAGAAGTTGACATGCCAAAAGTGTTTGCTGAGCCTAGATCCCTGCTGTGAATTAAAGCCTTGTGGAAAATCAAGACACTTTAATGTCACCCCAACCACTAATAACTCTACATAAAACCAGCAAATAATTTGTCTTAATAATCTAAAAACACACTTTTCCACATATCGATGTTTACTTTATTGTTTTTTCATGCTTGGAAACTATTATATGCATCATCTAAGTCCCAGAAATCACTGTATAACTTTACATCTTGCTACAAATAAAATGGTAACGCCTGACTCAGAAAGGAAAAACTGTATTTCGTCCCATCTTAGAAAGGGCAAAGAAACAATCAGAAGAGAAAGGATATCAGGACTGAATCCACCCAACACACCTGCTTTATGTTCAATAAGTGAAAAAACAGGCAGCTCCCAACGCATGAAAAAATTTAGTAAGATAGAAGCCTTCTACTAAGACAAAAAAGTAATGAGACACCAGACATGCATCTAAAAAAAAAAAAAAAAAAAAGACCAGAAAACCAAAGCTGATGACAACCCACCTAACTCTCCTCTTGGCAAAGGAATGACCAATTAATCTTCAGTTTGGACTTGTCCTTGCCCAGAATGCCTATTCCTTTCCAGAGTTATTTTGGCTTTTAAAGAATATATGGAATGTTTCATTCTGTAGACCAGACCCTTCATCAAGGAGAATTATGTCCATTAAAAAAAAGAGGTTTGAGAACCAGAAAAATATAGCTGTCTCTATTTAATAATTTTTTAAAGGATATATGTCTAGATTTTCTTTCCATTTGAGACTAGGATTTATTTCTGCTGGGTAAGAAAAATGTCAAGGTACTGGCCAACGGCCTCCTCCACGAAGCTGTCTCCATCTACCCAAGACTTCATTGGTATTTCCTGCCTTTGAACTCTGCAAGGGCTGATACTCTGAGTCACGCAAACATGTCTTCAATTATATGGTGTCATGTATGTGACTATACCTCTGTCCATGACTGTCTCTCTACTCCTTATGCCTCCATCCCTCTCCCTTGTCCAACTGCTAACTCTAGTCATTCTTAAGGCTTTGGCGTGAACATTACCACCACTATTCAAATTATTTTGTCCACCACCAGGGAAATTTTGGGGATCCTTCCTTTAGGCACTGATTATGCTTTGAAAATTCCTCCATTACATTGTGCTGGAATTGTATTATTTGGGCCTCATTTTCCTACTTGCAGTGGGAATGGCACAGCTAATGATATGTTGGGGAAAGACACACACATACGCCTCAAACAAATACTTGCCCCATTCTGTCCAGGTTCTGAACATCATGCCCTGTGGGAAAAGAGTATCTGTTGAAGTGCTCCTAGATGCGGTCTATTACCACCTGCTATTAGTGCTGCTGCCATCTGTATTCATCCAAAGATGTGGGGAAATCTTGTTGCATGGACACCGCTGTTGCCTCTGCTTTGTGTTAGGAAAGGGCTTCATGTATAAGGTCTCCTAACTCATTTTTCTGGAGAGGGAGAAGCATTAATGTCCACCTCTATCAGGCCTTGTCTTTTAAGTGCAATCACCCATCTGAGCACAGGCACTTCAGAAAATCTCATCCTGACAAATAGGATCAGAATGTAATGTGCTAATCCCTCGTTCTCTCTTTACAAACTCACTGCTGCAGTGAAAACTCTCTAAACCTCAATGATAGCTATGTCTGAGGGCTCCCACCAGCACGTCTCATCCTGTCTCAGTCGCATCCTCTTCTTCCATTTCTCCTGCCACCTTCCCACATGACCCTTTTTCCTGTGTCTTGATGAGCTACTGCTTTGTGTTTGTTTCCACAACCCCCCAACCTTTCCTTTCTCCTACCTGTGGAAGTCCTGGTAATCTTTCCACCTTACCTCATCTGTGAAGTCTGTCCTGCCTAGCTGAGCTCACACTGACCCGTGGGGAACACTTCCCAGGCTCTTAGAACCAACTGTTGTATCCACAGGACATCTGCGATGACCCCCGTCTGATTGTGGGCAACATCAGCAACCACCAGCTGACCCAAGGGAGACTGGGGCACAAGCCAATGGTCTCTGCGTTTTCCTGTTTGGCTGTTCAGGAGTCTCACTGGACAAAGGTACCGACCTCACTCGGTTTCCACCTTCTTGTCTTCTTTAGTAACTTTAGGAAAAGTCAGCTCGTAACTGTCTCAGATTGTTTAATCCCTGAAGTCAGAAGTATTAATGACTGAAGGTGATTTCCCTCAATTTTATTATGAGAATGTTCACAAATACAGAAAGTTGAAAGAATTTTACAGTCAACACCCATTTACTCACCTAGATTCTACCGTTAACATTTTACTCTATTTGCTTTGTCGCACATATTAGGCGATCTTTTGTCACTTGCAGTACTTTGACTCAGTAGCTCTGCATACTTGCATTCTCAGTACCTACTGGGGTAAAAAGCCACTGGGGGCCAGGAAGTCACTGACAGATGTGAACAAAAGAAAAGGTGAGAAAGGTGGAACTAGATCCTTGAAAAGGTTCTAATAAATTACAAGAGTACAAAAATTCCTTTGGCATTTAGGCAGAGTTCAAGGCAATGAAGTGTTGACCTGGGAAAAATTAGAGCATTTTCTTCAGAAAATAACAATTTTCGAAGATGAATGTGTAATTGTATTTAAAAAGGAGACTTTCCCAAATATAATTTTATTCAAGGTGTGAATAAAATCTATAGTCTATAGAATCTGCACAAACTCTCTAGGATGGGCCTTTAAAAACTGAAACCACAGGGGACCTTGTGTTTTGATTGATTTTGCTTTTTAAAATGCCTTTGTTTATGTGGTTAAATATGTGACCACGAATACGTTTGTGTCGACAGTCTCTCATGATCGAGTTTGTAGATTAACTGTGGTAAATAATTTAACCCATAACTTGCTGCCCCCAGTCACCCTGTGTGTATTCAGGGCAAGCATGGTAATACTATCCTCAGCAAAACTGAACTGGGGGAGCAAAACTTGCAGAAAAAAATGCCCTACCAGGGACTTCCTACCTAGACCCAAACCAAATGTATTTGGTGTGCTTCCTGTTGCCACATGGGATTTGTCAGAAGTCAATTGTAATCTCAATATTTGGATATGGTCTGGTGAATAACAGTTGATTGAATGTTCTTATATTTCCAGACAATTCCCAACCATAAGGAACAGGAATGGGACCCTCGAAAACTAGATAAATATGCTGGGATATTTCGCTTCCGTTTCTGGCATTTTGGAGAATGGACCGAGGTGGTGATTGATGACTTGCTGCCCACCATCAATGGAGATCTCGTTTTCTCCTTCTCCACCTCCATGAATGAGTTTTGGAATGCTCTGTTGGAAAAAGCTTATGCCAAGTAAGGAGGGGGGTTGGCTAGTCAGTGGTCAGGCTACACAAGGAAAGGAAGGTCACATTCGTCCTTGGGAACTCATGCTCTCCCAGCTTAGCCTTGGGCTTTAAATTGGGTAGGATATCAATCAGATCCAAGGCATTGCTTTGGACCTGGGAATGGCCCTCCCTAATTCCAGATGAGAAAGAAATCAGCTGTTCCAGTTTCCATTAAGCCCTTACTGCTCCCAGGTGCCCTCTTCCTGCTGCTGATCTACAGATCACATGGCATTATGGCCGCAGATTTTCTCCTTGTCTAATATTTACCTGTAGAAAGAAGTTTCTGCATGGACCGTCCTAGATAACATAGCCTAAACCTAGAAATGTGGCTATATTCTCAAAGTATCTCTCATTTTGTACCTAGAGGAAAGCTAGCTGGTAAAGGCTGGCTGGGCAAGGACTGTTTTAACTTGGGGGGACAAGATGTCCTTGACCTGGAAAAATACTTTTACAAAGATAACTTTGCATATTTGCCCCCAGGCTGCTTGGCTGTTATGAAGCCCTCGATGGTCTGACCACTACTGATATCATCGTGGACTTCACTGGCACATTGGCTGAAACTGTTGACATGCAGAAGGGAAGATACACTGAGCTCGTTGAGGAGAAGTACAAGCTGTTTGGAGAACTGTACAAAACATTTACCAAAGGAGGTCTGATCTGTTGCTCCATTGAGGTTTGTACTCACCAAAACCACTCTTCGCTCACTTCTGGCAGAGGAGACCGTGGCATTTAGTGGAGAACATCACCCTTACCCTGGAGATCCAGGACAAGTCATTATGAAACTCAGAAAGCTAACAATAGGCACTGAGCCCTGGCGCAGAGGCTAAGGAGCTTTAACCTGTTTTCGTTTCGTACCAGTCATCCCGCTGGAGGCCGATGCAGCATCCGAGCTGATGTAAATAGTCTCTGCTAAATTATTCCTCGTGCCTCTGCTCCTGGGTGTGGCGGTTATAGCTGTTTGCTCAAAGAATTAACCAACCCCAACAACAAATTTCAATGCTCTTCATATCAATGTACTACCGTGGGTCATTTGAATTGTTTGAGTTGTTATATTAAATTCTTTATTTCCTTTCCTTGGCTTGCTTTGTGTCAAGTTAGGTGGCAGGATCAAATTTCTATTTGCATAAGAGAACTAATTCCAGCCACACTCGGGTAAACCAATCAAAGAAGAGGAAGAACCAAGCCTTGGATCTCCCAATTCTTGTGCCCTTATGTATCTTTCTTTGCTCTCAGTTTCCCAATCAGGAGGAACAAGAAGTTGAAACTGATTGGGGTCTACTGAAGGGCCATACGTACACCATGACTGATATTCGCAAGATTCGTCTTGGAGAAAGACTCGTGGAGGTCTTCAGTACGGAGAAGCTGTACATGATTCGTCTGAGGAACCCCTTGGGAAGACAAGAATGGAGTGGGCCCTGGAGCGAGATGTGAGTGGCTTTCCACTTTGATTGCTGCATCCCCAAAGCCCTATACGTTCTCCCAATCCCATCCCTCCAGACTGCTAGTGGGCTGTCAATACTTAGTGACATCTGTGGGTCCTTCTCGGACATGGGGCCTGTGACTTAGCTGGTGGTGAGCCAAAGCTGTCCCAGTCCTCATGTATTCTGTTCCTTTGGCATCCTGCTTACCGTAGGAAGTCAATGGCGAACATGACGGCTTATCCCTTTGTTCATTTGCCTTTAGTTCTGAAGAGTGGCAGCAGCTGACTGCAGCAGATCGCAAGAACCTGGGGCTTGTTATGTCTGATGATGGAGAGTTTTGGTGCGTAGAGGTTTTCTGTGCTAAAGGGAATTGGGGCTTCCACATGGAGCTGCAGGGGTAGGTATTAAGTATCATCTTCATTTCTTTCCTTCCATTCAGGATGAGCCTGGAGGACTTTTGCCGCAACTTCCATGAACTGAATGTCTGCCGCAATGTGAACAACCCTATTTTTGGCCGCAAGGAGCTGGAATCGGTGGTGGGATGCTGGACTGTGGATGATGATCCGCTGATGAACCGTTCAGGAGGCTGCTATAACAACCGTGATACCTTCCTGCAGAATCCCCAGGTTTAAATCAAATTCTTTTTCTTTGCCTTCAAGTTATCAAGGCAATAGGAAGCCAGGTCTCACCTTGGAGTATTTCTTTGACATCAGTTCTCCCATTTGCAGGTATTGTGTAATATTCATCAACCAAGATGCATAGGGATTGGCTCAGATGCCTGTAAAGCAGACTGTGTCTCTTTGTAGAGACGTGACTTGGTGACATTATCAAATCCAAGCCACCTCCTCTGGCTGCCTCTCTCCTGACCATATTGCTGGGTATGCTTTGACACTCCCTGCTTCCTTGTGATGGTCCCACATTAGAGAGAAAGGACCTGCTCCCTGACGTTTTCTCAATTCTTTTTCATTTCTTTACTGCCTAATTGCTCTCTTGGGTACGCATTTACTATATGTGTCCTCTTTCTCATGCAGGTGATTCTTCTGAACCCCATCATTAGGCCTCCCTTTTCTCATCTAGAATACCAGGTCATTCTTCTCAGGATTTGAATCGCTACCCTGTCAATGACCCCGTTCCATCCATCTCCCGTTACAATGCTATTCCAGATGACACATTAGAGGTCAAGCCCAGGCACACCCCAAAGACAAGACTTCTGACTATATTGCAGCCTTACACGAGTGTGTCTTTTCTTTCCATGAGCTTCATTGGCCAGCCACTTCGAAGGACACTAAAGCTGGTGGGCTGATTTACTTAACTCATAGTTTTCTCCATTCCTTCCACCTTAATTGCCCCTAAAGAAAAGAAAGCTCCTATTGCCACCCCCCTTCATTTACAGCCCTGGAAATGCTTTCACTATCAGGAACATATACCAAACTGGGGAAATGGGCTTTTTGGCTTCACTGTTTAAGTGTCTGTGCAGGATGAACTGACGGGTGCCTCGTGAGCGCATGTTTCTGCATCTGTTTCCTGTGTCTTGGTGGGAGGGTTGGGGGAGAGAGATAGAAATCTGATGCCTTTTAGTCTTACTTCCCAATGGCACCATGATTCCACAGATGATGTTTGGGAAGTCTCTAGAAAAGGACTGCAGCATCCTTAAAATGGTGATAGCAAAGCATCAATTCACCAAGGTAATGGATCCGGCCCCTTCCACAAGTCACACATCTGGGCTGGCATTAGGAGGCTAGCCTAGGGGAATGCTGCAGTGTCAGGTTAAGTCAAGCAAGGATGCTTTCTGTCTTTGTTGATTCTCAAATTTTCCTGTGTACAGCTTTTAAAAACAAGGGGACAGTTTATAAGATTTAAAAAAATTTTATGTATTTAATTTATTTATTTTCGGCTGCGTTGGATCTTTGTTGCTGTGTGCGGGCTTTCTCTAGTTGCGGCGAGCTGGGGCTACTCTTCTTTGTGGTGCGCGGGCTTCTCATTGCGGTGGCATCTCTTGTTGCGGAGCACGGGCTCTAGGCACGCGGGCTTCAGTAGTTGTGGCTCGCGGGCTCTAGAGCGCAGGCTCAGTAGTTGTGGCACACGGGCCCAGTTGCTCCATGGCATGTGGGATCTTCCCAGACCAGGGCTCGAACCCGTGTCCCCTGCATTGGCAGGTGGATTCTTAACCACTGTGCCACCAGGGAAGCCCACAAGGGGACAATTTTAAAAAACCCAAGATCCTACCAAGAACTTATTAAAACAAAGCATACCCCCTTTGGCATCAAAGGCCTAGGTATGAAGTTGGCTCTCTCAGCACATGCTGAATGCCATAGGGAGAAGCGAACATTAGGATCTGCATTTAGCAAGTCAATGGCAAAGCCCAGAACATGACCCAAGTCTCTGCTTCGCAAGGTAGAGTTTTCTTCCCTGAAATTTGAGCTGGCTCATCTGAAACAGAAGTGCTAACTAAGCTCCTTGCTGGCCTCTTTCCCTTAGTACATCTTCACTGTGCCCGAGGATGGGCACAAGGTCATCATGTCTCTGCAGCAAAAAGACCTGCGCACTTACCGCCGCATGGGAAGACCCGACAATTACATCATCGGCTTTGAGCTCTTCAAGGTAAGAATGGGCCTTTGGAGCAGAGAGAATGATGGCAAACAGTGTCAAAATTAGGACGGCTTGGGGTTAGGGGAATTAAGAAAGGTCGAGGGATAAAGAAAGTAGAAGAGCTAGGATCTTCAAATGCAAAAACTATGATTTGAGTGCAATGGAGCATCTCCTTCTCTTGCATTTCCAGGTGGAGATGAACCGCAAATTCCGCCTCCACCACCTGTACATCCAGGAGCGTGCGGGGACCTCCACTTATATTGACACGCGCACCGTGTTTCTGAGCAAGTACCTGAAGAAAGGCAACTACGTGCTTGTCCCAACTATGTTCCAGCATGGCCGCACCAGCGAGTTTCTCTTGAGAATCTTCTCTGAAGTGCCTGTCCAGCTCAGGTGCCGTTTCCTTGGCCAGCCCTGCCAACTCCCATTCTGTGCTTTGCCTCCAGTCCTAACCCTCTTGGCCCTCTTCCCCTAGGTGGACACTCAAAGGGACAACTTATGCAAGTCAGATTTAACTGCAGTGATGGCAGGAGAAAGATTTCTCAAAGTGGTGTGGGTTGAGAGAAGTTCCCTGCGGAGGTCAGAGCTTCAGCGCTTTGAGCTGCCATTTAAGGAGAACAGGCCTATAGCCTAAGCTTTTCCACTTATATTTTATCTTCTGTTCTCTGGCTGACTCTTTCTTCTCTTAAACAGCTGGCACTCCTCACTGCTCCTCTATTATGTTCTGAGTGCTGGGTCACCAAAGCTACCTTTTCACCCCAGCCCTGCCTACTCTGATCTTTATCTGCTGGGCCTTAAAGCAAGGGGAAAGGAAAACATACTCATAAAATATAAGCCATGTCAGAGGAGGAATGGGCTAGGTCACTTGGCATTTCGTGTTTTTCAACAACAGGGTCTGCTTTGGCGAGCCTATCTCCTCATCAAAGGGCATTCGTCATGGATGACGTGTCTTCTTTTTGATGTTCCAGGGAGCTGACTCTGGACATGCCCAAGATGTCCTGCTGGAATCTGGCTCGTGGCTACCCCAAGGTTGTCACCCAGATCACAGTGCACAGTGCCGAGGGCCTGGAGAAGAAGTATGCCAATGAAAGTAAGAACTGCAGGGGTGTCTGGGAAAGCAAAATCAGTTTCATTTATTGCATATATGGTTAGAAAAGATGGTCACACATGATTCTCTCCAATGGCGTTTTCCGTGTAGAAAAGTCAGAACGGCTGTCAACCGTGGTAGGAAAATGGGATATATGTAAACAACAAGGTCCTACTGTAGAGCACAGGGAACTATATTCAATATCCTGTGATAAACCATAATGGAAAAGAATATTTTAAAAAGAATGTATATAACTGAATCACTTTGCTGTACAGCAGAAATTAACACCATGTTGTAAATCAACTGTACTTCAATTTAAAAAAAGAGAAAATGGGATATAAAAGTCTTGGGGCAAGGGCCTATCTAATATTCATTTCTATATCCCTATATAAAGTATAGAAAAGAAAACGGAAATAGGAACCAAAGTCCCAGAATAGACTTAGTGAGATAGTGTCTTGACTATCTAGAAAGAGGACTTTTAATCACTGTGTTAAAAATAAATGTTACTTTGTTCCAGCTGTAAACCCATATTTGGTCATCAAGTGTGGAAAGGAGGAAGTCCGTTCACCTGTCCAAAAGAATACTGTTCATGCCATTTTTGACACCCAGGCCATTTTCTACAGAAGGACCACTGACATTCCTATTATAGTGCAGGTAAGGATGTGAACAGGGACCCTCACGTGGCTCATATTCAGTACCAGATACTGGATGATCCCAAGTGCCTCACAGATGTCTAGGATACGGAGCAAGGCTTATCCTGTTTTGTTTGTTTGGTTTTTGTTTGTTTTTTTTTTTTGCGGTACGCGGGCCTCTCACTGTTGTGGCCTCTCCCGCTGCGGAACACAGGCTCCGGACGCGCGGGCTCAGCGGCCATAGCTCACGGGCCCAGCCGCTCCGCGGCATGTGGGATCCTCCCGGACCGGGGCACGAACCCGTGTCCCCTGCATCGGCAGGCGGACTCTCAACCACTGCGCCACCAGGGAAGCCCTATCCTGGATTTTGTCTGTTTGTTTTGTACTGGAAGACACCTCCCCCCAGGCACAATCACTGGCTTCCTTATGAACCTCCATCCTAAATCTCCTCTCCTCTGTTCTTTCATTGTGGGCAGAAGCCCGCATGCTGGCAGATATGCATGTTAACACAGGTACTGTAAATCCCATGTGGGGAAGTATATGCCAATTCACATGACCCTCGCCCTGCTGCTCGGAATGGAGCACTGTGGTTTGGCTGTTTTTCTGACTTAATGCTTCTGACCAGCTGCCTTTCGGCGGCCATCTCATAGATCAAGGTTGATTCTGAACTCTGACTGGTGGCTTTTCGTCTCTCCTCTTTGAGGTACTTTCCCCTTAGCCAGAGAGGTATCAGGAAATACAGTCTCTTGGTTTTTAAACAGACCTTTCAAAGCCCGGCATCAGGTTCTAGATGCCACTCGGCAAAGTCCAATGTTACAGAGGGTTGCTCATCTTCACTTTCTTGACTTGTTTCTCCAGGTCTGGAACAGACGAAAGTTCTGTGATCAGTTCTTGGGGCAGGTCACTCTGGATGCTGACCCCAGTGACTGCCGTGATCTGAAGTCCCTGTACCTGCGTAAGAAGGGTGGTCCAACTGCCAAAGTTAAACAAGGCCACATCAGCTTCAAGGTTATTTCCAGTGATGATCTCACTGAGCTCTAAATCTCCAGCTCCAGGGAATCCTGACAGAGCTTTCCCATCCTTTTATTTTCTGTCAGATGCTAGATCTTATCTAGGATTCATAATCTTTTGAAAGAAAGAAATTCACAGTAATTAACTTTGCCTTTCTTCTGATAAGTTCCCCATACCTCCCCATCCGAGTAGCGTAAGTAGCTACATAACCTACATACCTCCAGCAGCTGGACAGGGGGAGGTGACAGTCCTATCTGGAGATCAGACAGATGTTGGCCAAGGAAAGATCTCTGGGGCTTCCGGGGGTGAGATTCATGCAGGACAACGACAACAGCCTGGATACCCTACCGATGTCTTAGCTGTTTTCAGATGCCCAAAATGTCTACCCTGTAGGGCATGTTGAGGAAGGCGGAGGGGTGATCAAGGCCAAGCAGGTCTAGCCTGACATCCCAGCTCCTGACTGAACACTACAGGTGTCCCAGCAGCCTTTTACCCAGCAGCCACAGCCTGTTTATACATCCCCAGCCCTTACCGCCGGCACTGCCATCACCACCACCACCAACCACCACCTCTGGAAAGTGTAGTCCTGCCCTGACCCAAGTCACCCCCCACGGTAGGTTTTACCTTCATGTTGAGGAAGCTTCCTAGGTGCTTAATCAAGAGCTGGAGTTCCGTGAGGCTCAGACAGTGGGAAGGGCCTGAGCTCCAGCTCCATGGAAGCCAGCTGTGTGCCACAAGAGGGAAAAGTGGAAGAAGCTGCAGTGGGAGACAAAGCCTCCGTCCCCCACGCATCCACACACACCTACACTCACACACGCGCACGTGGGCGCGCACCAACTACCGTTCAGGCAGTCAGCGGGCAAGAGGAAGGATGAATAAGGACCACGCAGGATAAAAGGACGACAGACTCCATCCAGGCATAGTCTCGCCAGTTTGGGGCCCCTGACTGCAAATGTGAAACCTCCTGCTGCTGCTAGGTTTACAAACAAGCCCGTTGTCCTGTGCCTCCTAATATCATTGGTACTGAAGACCCCATCTGGGGGGCTTGAGACCCCTCAGGCTTTTCTCCCAGTTGGGAGCGTTCACTCCCTGGGGGTGTTTGTTTGCCCTCTTGTTTTTTCAGTCCTTCTATAGAATTTTCTCTAGAGTCAGTCATTCTGAAATGTTCTTCCCTCCATCTCCTCTATCAACATTCTACCCCTCCTTCAAGGCCCAGCATAAATGCCACCTCCTCCATGAAGCCTTTCCCCATCCCCCAAGCTCCACCTCCTAGAATATTTCAACGCTTCTGCAATGATGAATAAAATGACATATTTGTAGTATACTTAGTCTAGTCCAGCACGCGATCATTTAAAAAATTTTGTAGTTTTCTTAGCTCACTCCTTTTCCTACCATATTTTTCAGTCTAACTTCTGCAGTGCCTTCACCACACTGCCTTACATAATCCAAATCACAATAAAGTTCACGTTTAATAAATTGACCAGTCTTGACTTGATTTGGTGGCACAGGAGAGATGGCAAGAGTGGCTGTCTGCTGAGACTCCTTTGCGAGCGGTTAGAGGTGGGGGTGGGAGGAGGGGTACTTCCTGCAACCAGAGCCCAGGCTTAAGTCTGACGGATGCAGAGCCCTTGGCTGTATTCATCCAGGTGGGGGAGGGGCTGGTAGAATGGAGAGGGGGTCCTTTTCTAGTCCATATTTAGGGGTATTTGTGTGATATCAGGGGTTACATGATTTTGAAACCCCTCTGAGATTGGACTCAAGGCCAAAGCTACAGTGGCCAGATCGTTCAAGGGCAGGCCTTCCAACAGGAGACAATACCATCCTCCCTCCCACCATATCCCTGAGAGCAGAACGGATGTGAAGACTTCATTCACTTGCTTCCACACTTAATTTGTCATCTGCCCATTTTAGGGTTAGGCTAGGAGGGAAACTCCTCTCCTTTTTCCTTGAGCTCTTCCTCCTGACAGGACAGGATGCCCAGACAGGGGAGGCATCTCCAAGCTCAGCAGAACTGACCTCAAGCACAGTCCTCATTCCCTGTCCCTGCAATACTAAGCCAGAACACACTAGAGATGACATCTTAAAGACAGGCATTTAGATGTGGTAGAACTTTTTCAGAAATGAAGTCTCTGATACAGATAATGTAATAGTTCTATATGGTCACCAGATGGCACTATGATATTATGATTAAGCTCAAACGCTCTGCCACTTTTTAAGGGTGAGAAATTTTCTCCCCAAATAAGAATAAAGACACAGACGTAGAGAATGGACTTGAGGGCATGGGGAAGGGGAAGGGTAAGCTGGGACGAAGTGAGAGAGTGGCATGGACACATATACACTACCAAACGTAAAACAGATAGCTAGTGGGAAGTGGCCGCATAGCACAGGGAGATCAGCTCGGTGCTTTGTGACCACCTAGAGGGGTGGAATAGGGAGGGTGGGAGCGAGGCTCAAGAGGGAGGGGATATGGGGATATATGTATATGTATAGCTGATTCACTTTGTTATACAGCAGAAACTAACACAACATCGTGAAGCAATTATACTCCAATAAAGATGTAAAAAAAAAAGGTAGAAAAGAAAAAGAACTAACACGTTTTTGATTGTCTGCTATGTGTCAGACTCCATGCTCAATGCTTTATATATGTAATCTCATTTTAATTCACATAACAACCATATGAAGTGTTGTTATTATCTCTGTTTTCCAAAAATAAGGAAATGAAGGAACAGAGAGGATAAATAACATTTATCACACTTAGAGAGGATAAATAACATTTATCACACATATCAGAGAGGATAAATAACAAATAAGTAACAACTCAAGGTTGTTAGTCAGTAATCATATAATGATTATTAATCAGATAATAATGTCTATTCGACTCCTAAACCTTGAACTTTTCCATAAAAATATGCTGTCCCCCAGAAAGTGGTAACATCTTCCCTACATCTGTACCAGCTATGTATCCATAATATTGTACCAAGAACTGTACAAATACCAAATGTTTCTCTCAGAATCTTTACCTCTCTAACTTACATACGCATGCGTATATGTACGTATGCACACATATAATGTGTCAGTAGACTTCGTCTTCCCAAAAGAATCCAGTGCACTAATACGTATCAATATGTATTATTTGATAACAACATAAATGACTCTCAAAATAATTATGCTGGCTGAAAGAAGGCAGAACAAAAAGGGTGCATCCTGCCTGGTTCCGTTCACATAAAACCTCGAAAATGTGAACTACTCTGTAGTGACATAAAACGTCTCATTGGTTGCCTGGGGAGGTGGGGAGGGGAGAGAGGAAAGAAATACAAAGTGACCAGAGGAACATTTGGGGAGTAATGATTAGGTTCATAATTTTGGAACTATTGTGTATCTTAGTTGTCTCGTTGGTTACACGACTGTATGCATTTCTCAAAACTCAACTGAATTTTACTATAAATAAATTTTTAAGAAGTGGAGCCTTATAACCACTTTACCATCCCCTTCTAATCTTTTAAAGTTTCATAGGTATTATATCTGAATAGATTAAAAATTCCTCCAGACGATGTTATAATTTTTTCTTTCAACAGTCCTACATATTTTAAAGAACTTAAGGGGAGGAAAATAGTATTTTATACTTACTATTTCTGTTTTGCATCTTTATTTCTGAAGTTCCAAGATTCTCTTTGGTATCATTTATATTCACCCTGAAGAACTCCCATTAGCATTTCTTTTAGATCTGTTGATGAATTCTCTTAGCTTTTCTTCATCTGAGAATATCTTTATTTTGCTTTCATTCCTGAAGAATATTTTTGCTGGATATAGAATTCAGGTTTGGCAGTTCTTCCCTTTAAGCGATTTAAAGGCATTATTCCTTTCTCTTCTGCCCTCTGTGGTTTCTGCTGAGAAATCCACAGTATTCAAATTCTTGTTTTATATATATTATGTTTCATTTTGCTCTATCTTCTTGCAGAATTTTTCTTTATCTTTAGTGTTCAGCAGTACTATTAACTGTCTAGGAGTGATTTTCTTTATGTTTATACAGTTTGGAGTTCACTGAGTTCTTGAATGTGTAAATATATGTCTTTGATCAAATTTTGGGAAGTTTTCAGTAATTATTTATTCAAAAATTACTTACTGCACCAATTTCTTTTTCTGTTCCCTCTGGACCTTTAGTGACATGACTATTAGACATTTTTATATTGCCCCAGAGATCTTGGAAGCTTTGTTCATAATTTAACTTTAATTTAAAAAATCTACATGGGGTGAATGATTTGATAGAAATAAGCACAGAGAACTGTTAGACACCAAGGAGGTACACCCAATCCCTGGGGTCAGGGAAAGCTTTCTGGAAGAGGTGATGTCTAAGCCGAAACCTGATGGATGAATACAATTGGCCAAATGAAGGAGGGAGGGACCAACAGTGACAGGCAATGAGAATGACGTGTGCAAATGCAGGGACTTGCAAGGGAGCATGGAATGCTTGGAGAAAAACAATTTGTTACGGTTGAAACATATGGTGCCAATGTGGGAATGATGAAAGATGACGTTCAAGCAGTAAACGGAACGAATCATGAGAGGTCTTATATTTCAGGATAGGCATTTTTGACTTAACCAATCCCGAGGACAACTGGGAAACAGAAAAAAAATTTTTTTAATGTGAATGGAGTTTCTTTTTCTTCTTTTTTGCTTTTCTGAATTTTCTCATGTTTCTATATTGGACATGTATCATTTTTTATTATAACAGCTTTAGTAAAAATATAATTCACATATCATACAACTCATCAATTTAAAGTGTACAATTCAATGGTTTTTGGTTTATTTACAGAGTTGAGCAAACGTTACCACAATCAATTTTAGAACAATTACATCACTTCCAAAAAAGAAACCCTGTACTCCCCACTTCCTCCTAATCCCCTTCTCCTCCACTTTAGGAAACCACTAATCTACCTTCTGTGCCTATGGATTTGCCTATTCTGGACATTTCATGTAAATAGGGTTATACAAAGTGTCGCTTTTTGTGTTTGGCTTCTTTTTTTTTTTTTTTTTTGCGTTACGCGGGCCTCTCACTGTTGTGGCCTCTCCCGTTGCGGAGCACAGGCTCCGGACGCGCAGGCTTAGCGGCCATGGCTCATGGGCCCAGCCGCTCCGCGCCATGTGGGATCTTCCCAGACCGGGGCACGAACCCGTGTCCCCTGCATCGGCAGGCGGACTCTCAACCACTGCGCCACCAGGGAAGTCCCTGGCTTCTTTTATTTAGCACAATATTTTCAAGGTTCGTCTATACTGTAGCATGGATCAGTACTTCATTTCTTTTTATCTCCAGATAATATTCCATCATATGGACATACCACATTTTATTTATTCATTCACCAGTTGATGGAAATTTGGGTTGCTTCCCCTTTTTGGCTATTGTGAATAATGCTGCTGTGAACATTTGTGTACACGTCTTTGTGGGGACATATATTTTCAAGTCTCTTGGGTATGTAGCTACGAGTGGAATTGCTGGATCACACAGTAACTGTATGCTTAACTGTTTGAGTAACTGACAGATTGTGTTCTAAAGCAGCTGCACCATTTTGCATTCCCACCAGCAGTGTATAAAGTTTCCAATTTCTCCACATCCTTGCCAATACTTGCTATTATCTGTCTTCTTAATTATTTCCATCCTAGTGGGTGTGAAGTTGATATCTCATTGTGGTTTTGATTTGCATTTCTCTAATGGCTAAGAATGTTGAGCATCTTTTTTTTTTTTTTTCGGTACGTGGGCCTCTCACTGCCGTGGCCTCTCCCGCTGTGGAGCACAGGCTCCGGACGCGCAGGCCCAGCAGCCATGGCTCATGGGCCCAGCCGCTCCGCAGCATGTGGGATCCCCCCGGACCGGGGCACGAGCCCTCATCCCCTGCATCGGCAGGCTGACTCTCAACCACTGTGCCACCAGGGCAGCCTGTTGAGCATCTTTTTATGTGCTTATTGGCTATTTGTACATATATTTTTTTTAAATGTCTATTCAAATCCTTTGTCCATTTTTAATTGGGTTGTCTTTTTATTATTGAGTTATAGTTTCTCTTTATATATTCTGCATCTAATTCATTTAATAGATATGTGATTTGCAAATAGTTCCTCCCATTCTGTGGGTTGTCTTTTCTATTTCTTGATGGTGTTCTTTGAAGCAAAAAAGTTTTTAATTTTGGTGATGTCCAATGTATCTATTTTTGTATCTTTTGTTGTTTATGGTTTTGGTGTGATATCTAAGGAACCACTATCTAATCGAATGTCACAAGATTTATGCCTATGTCCTCGTCTAAGAGTTTTGTAGTGTCAGCTCTTTCATGTAGATTTTTGACCCATTTTGAGTTAATTTTTTGTATGTTGATATATAGCAAGGGTCCAAATTCATCCTTTTGCGTATGGGTATCCAGGTGTCTTAGCACCATTTCTTGAAAAGACTATTCTTTCCACCATTGTATAGTTTTGGCACTCTTACTGAAAGCCAGTTGACCACAAATGTATGGGTTTATTTCTGAGCTCTCAAGTCTATTCCATTGATCTATAAGTCTGTCTTTATGCCAATACTAGACTGTCTTGACTACTGTAGTTCTGTAGTAAGTTTTGAAATCAGGAATGGGAGACCTCCAATTTTGTACTTCCATTTCAAAATTGTCTTGGCTATTCTGGCTCTCTTGCACTTCCATATAAATTTTAGGGTAAGCTTGTAATTTCTGCAAAGAGCCAGCTGGTATTTTGTCAAGGATTGCTTTGAATGTGTAGATCAAATTGGGTAATGTTGCCATCTAACAATGTTAAATAGCATTTAACTGAACAACATCAAAATGAACATGGGACATGCATTACTTTTTAGATTAAAGTAAAACTAATATTATTTGTCTATAAAATGGTGCACTAACCTCATTTAAGGTCCCCTCTCAGCAAGTGCCCCATCTCCCTCTTGTGTCGTTTCTTTTTTTTACTTTTTTTTTTTTTTTGCGGTACGCGGGCCTCTCACTGCTGCGGCCTCTCCCGTTGCAGAGCACAGGCTCCGGACGCGCAGGCCCAGCGGCCATGGCCCACGGGCCCAGCCGCTCCGCGGCACGTGGGATCCTCCCGGACCGGGGCACGAACCCGTGTCCCCTGCATCGGCAGGCGGACTCTCAACCACTGCGCCACCAGGGAAGCCCCGTGTTGTTTCTAACTGGTCCTTTAGAAACAGAAACAAAGACCTTGCTATTAGAACTGGGGCATATCAAAAAGAGGCAGTTCTGAGAATTCTTGGTTTTGTAGACTCTCTGTTGTATAGTCCCATGCTGTGCAAGGGTAGAGGAAAACTATCATTTATCAAGAGCATATTGTTTGCCAAGTCCAGTGCCCTGCATTTTCCCACAACATGGCCTCATTCGATCTATACAATGACATTTTGCATGAGTACAACAATTCCAGTTTTACAGATGATGAAGTGAAAGCCTTGGGAGGCTAAGATACTGGATCAAACTCATAGGGCTATTAGGTGGCAGAGGTGGGATTTGAAACAAAGTTATTCTAACTCCAGAGCCTCTGATAGTCCCAGTGCTCCCATGCCCTGACACCACTGAGACTATGGAAACATCTGTCCAAACCCCTTTTAAACCTGCTTCCCAGACCTAGCAGAGGGGTCTCACCTCCTTTCTCTGGACCTTCTTAGGCTGTTGAGTTGCTCCCACATTCTCCTTACAGATGTCGAGGGTCACAAGGGAAGTCTGTAGTCTGTGCCAGGGTTCTTATCCCAGCTAACCTGGACTCTGGCACAGTACAACTCTCCAGAGGAGCTCTGCCCAGAGATGGGCATTGCCTTTTGTCCCAGGGCTGGGCCTATAGACAAACCAACAACACTCATACTTTTGGATTTTAGGGTAGACCTCTCACCTGGTAAAACCTTTGGGATAAAGGTCTCAGTGACAATTGTGTAAAGAACCCATTTTACCCCGTAATGGAAAATTTCTGTGTGTCTATCTCTAGACCACTATAAGGCCATTTCCAAGGATTCTGAATATATTGAACCCATCGAGGTTATTGGCCAAGGACCATACCTTCTTTCTTAAAAAATTTATTTATTTTTTAATTGAAGTATAGCTGATTTACAATGTTGTGTTAATTTCTGCTGTATAGCGAAGTGATTCAGTTATACATATACACATTCTATTTTTAATATTCTTTTCCATTATGGTTTATTACAGGATATTGACTATAGTTCCCTGTGCTATACAGTAGGACCTTGTTGTTTATCCATTCTATATATAATAGCTTACATCTAATAACCCTAACCTCCTACTCTATCCCTCCCCCCACCCCCACCCCCTTGGCAACCACAAGTCTGTTCTCCCTGAAGGACTGTACCTTCTTGAGCATCAAGGAGAGAGGAGAATTAGCTTACCTTCCTGGATGGAGGCTGGCTTGCAGCAATTGGAAGGGCAAATCCAAACACTACAAAATAGAGAACACGGTGTGATTTCTTCTGAATGTTGCCCAGTACAAAGATGCCCTCCCCTCTTTATCAGTCTGTGCATTCTTAGCCTCAGAACTAATTATATCATTGGCCTTATATGCTTTTCCTATGGGATCATCATACGGGGAGAGTTTGCAATCACGAACTACAGTCAATGTTCTTCAGCATCTTTTTTCCACTCCCTACTAGCATAGGGATCATTAATTTTGATTTATTGATGTGACTTTGTTATGTGGTTCCCATATCTCTCCATGGATCTATAAGCAGGGGTCATGGCTTCTGTTTAGAAAGTATTAGACAAGCTTTTGAACTTGATATGAGGATCCACATGAAGGGCATATAATGGAGAGCAAGGGGGTCCATGCCGATGGTGCCAGAGAGTCCATGGAAAGGATTTAAGAAGGGTCATGACATGGTCAGGTTTGCTTTTCTGAACAAACACTAGCACAGTGTGAATCAGAAGAGTGCCAAGAATGGAAACTAGGAGACTGGTTCCTTCAGGCCTTCCTTATTTATTTTGCTGTAATATTCCCCAAATATTGGGGATAAAGAGTAAGGGATAGTTTAAAAGATATTTAATAGGAGGAATCATAAGAACTTGGTAGCTGAGGAGACAGTAGGGGTAAATAAAAATGAAGAGAAGCTCAAGGATTATGCCTAGATTTCTGACTTGGGTAATTATGGGAGACAGAACACAGGGAGAGGCTCTGATATGGTGAATATGAGCTAATGCATTCAGTTTGTGACAGTTTGAGTATCGAGTGACTTTGGGACACGTTAGTGGAGATTTCAAGTAGGTAGATGTATTTACAATTAGGATCTGAAGCATAGAGGAGACATATGGGCTGGAGATATTAATTTGGGAGTTATGATATAGGTGGGGATAGGAGACTTGGGTGTGAATAAAATAAACCATGAAAGAATCCTGGGAAAACACCTACATGTGAAGGATGGTTGGAAGTAGGACTCTGAAAAGGGAACTGGAGAAGTGGAAGACAGAGAAGTAAGAGAATGATCAGGAAAGAGTGGTCACAGAACCAAGACAAGATAGGGTTTCAAGAAGAAAGGAACAGCCAACATTCACTGAGTCAACTAAGGTTTATAGAATGACTGCTGTGTGCCTGGGGATGCCTCAGGGAATTAAAAAAAAAGATATTTGCCCTGGTGGAGCTTACATTCAACTGGGAAGAGTCAGACAACAGATAGAAGAAATAGATGAAATGGTAGAGCGTGAAAGAAGTTGATAGACATTATGAGGAAAAGGACCAGAGGAAGCATATCAGGAATTCTGGTGGGGGGAAAAGCAGTTGAAATGGGGTAATCAGGTAGACCTCGTTGAAAAAGAAATATTTGAGCAAAGACCTAAAGGAAGTGAGACATGAGATGTGTGGCTACCTGAGGGAAGTGTTTTCCAATAAGAAGGAACAGTCATCACAGAGGCTCTGAGGCAAACACATGGCTGAAATGTTTGGGAACTAGCAAGGAACCAGTGTTCCTGGAGCAGAACGTGCGAAGGGGAGAATAGAAGGGGATGAAAGGGGGGGGGTACACACAGTGGAGGGCCTTTTAAGTCATTATAAGGACTTTGTCTTTACTTTGAGAGGAATATGAAACCATTGGAGAGTTCTGATTTATGTTGAATGTCCCGTTGAGACTATAGTTAGGCAAGCATAGAAGCAAGGAGACCAGTTAAGAGGCTACTGTAACAATCCAAGCAAGAGATGAAGATGCCTTGGATCAGATTGGTTGTGGTAAAGGTGGTCAGATTTTATATACATATATTCACAAATACACACACACACACACACACACACACACACACACACACTCTCACACTCAAAATCCTATGCAGATGGTCCCTGAATTATGATGTTTCCACTTACAATTTTTCGACTTCACGATGGTGCAAAAGCAATATGCATTCAGTAGAAATCATACTTTGAATTTTGAATTTTGATCTCTTCCCAGGCTAGTCTCTTGTGATGCTGGGTAGTGGCAGTGAGCCGCAGCTCCCAGTCAGCCATGCGATCGTGAAGGTAAACCATTGATACACTGACAACCATTCTTTACCCGGACAACCATTCTGTTTTTCACTTTTTTTTTTTTTTTTTTTTTTTTTGCGGTACGCGGGCCTCTCACTGTTGTGGCCTCTCCCATTGCAGAGCACGGGCTCCGGACGTGCAGGCTCAATGGCCATGGCTCACGGGCCCAGCCGCTCCGCGGCATGTGGGATCTTCCCGGACCGGGGCACGAACCCGTGTCCCCTGCATCGGCAGGCGGACTCTCAACCACTGCGCCACCAGGGAAGTCCCCTGTTTTTCACTTTTAGTGCAGTATTCAATCAATTACATGAGACCTGAAACACTTTATTATCAAATAGGCTTTGTGTTAGGTGGTTTTGCCCAACTGTAGGCTCATGTAAATGTTCTGAGCACATTTAAGGTAGGTTAGGCTAAGCTATGATATTTGGTAGGTTAGGTGTATTAAATGCTCTTTCAGCTTACAGCTTAAAATGCTTTCAACTTACACTGGTTTATTGGGATGTAACCCCATCATAAGTCGAGGAAGATCTGTTGTTTCTTTTTAGTCAGTTTCATTGAAGTATAACTTAAATACAATAAGGTTGCCCAATTTTAATTGCATGGTTCAGTTATAGGTCAGCTATGTATTATATGGATGCTGTAATGCCTCCTGCTAAAATTAAATTGAAATAGCTGGATTTTCCCCAAGAGTATTGTCTTATGGCTTTAAGAGTATTACAGAATGGATTTGGCAATATAGGAAGGGAAAAGATTTGGTAACTATTAAAGAACTGGTTATTTCAGCTAAAGATGGATAAGGACTTGAAATACAAATGTGAGGCACACAGCTGGATGCTATCCCCAGACGCAAGCCACCGGTGTTAGCAAAGATTTCTTGCTTTTGGATGGAGGTGGGGAAAAAATGGGGTGCATACTCACACCGTCTACACACTTCACCAACCAGGGCCCTCCCAGTCTGGTCCTACATAGGACTAGAAGGTCTCTAACAATGGTTACTGCACTATGGAAGAAATACTTCTCCGCATTTGGACTGCCAGCTGAAATTCACTCAGGGCAGTGGCTACTCTTTTTTTTTTTTTTTTAAACTAATAGGGGAAAGTTCGGTGGGGAAACAGGTATTTATACAATCTCAAATTGTGTCCCCACAAAATATTTATTAATTACTTTTTTTAAACATCTTTATCGGAGTATAATTGCTTTACAATGGTGTGTTAGTTTCTACTTTATAACAAAGTGAATCAACTATACATATACACATATCCCCATATCTCCTCCCTCTTGCGTCTCCCTCCCACCCTCCCTATCCCACCCTCCCTATCCCACCCCTCTAGGTGGTCACAAAGCACTGAGCTGATCTCCCTGTGCTATGCAGCTGCTTCCCACCAGCTATCTATTTTACAGTTGGTAGTGTATATGTGTCCATGCCACTCTCTCACTTCGTCCCAGCTTACCCTTCCCCCTCCCCGTGTCCTCAAGTCCATTCTTTACATCTGTGTCTTTATTCCTGTCCTGCCCCTAGGTTCAGATAAAGAAGATAGGGCAGTGGTTACTCTTGAAGGTGCTCCAATTGGCCCGGATATTTTAAAAGGATAATAATAATAATAACTACCATTTATTGAGTACCTACTTTGTGACCAAATGAGCATTGTGATATGTCAACTTCTTCATTCCTCACAGCCCCATCATGTATATTTATCCTATTTTTATAATTGCTACTAACACTTAGATAAGAAAAGTGAAATGCAATTGTAGCCCTGAAATCTAAATTCATAATCCCATGTCAACCTCAGGGAGATCCATAATTTACAAGATTCGAGTGAATTGACAGCACATGGTCCAGTCTATTTGAGGCAAGAGCAAAAAGACATGGTGGGGGCCAGGATGGAGCATTCTTGGTACTGGGGTGCTACCCTACTAGGAGTGATGATTTTACTCTCATTATTTTATTTTTGGTGGGAAAACCCACTACCCGGAGACTTCTATGGGGCAGGAAGTGGAAGGTATGGAAATTTAGGAAGCTGATATAATATATATCTAGACTAAAGTAGAAACTACTAGAAACACGCAGATTACCACCCCCCAAGGCATTTTGCAGCAACCTTGAATGGAAGAAGCACCAGAGCAATGTTGAAGTATGATGACAGGAGCTGCAGGAAGGGATGCTGAGTGATGTTGAAGAATCAGGGGCCTCCCTGGTGAGCCCCAAATGGTTGCCCTATCCATAGACAGGGAGAAAAATGGGGTGAACCTATCACAGTGGGTCACAGTGTGTACTCCAGCCAATAGGTAATTAAGGGAAAGCCACTGGGCCACCGTCCACATGCCGGCCAGAAAAGTAAGTGCCCCTCCAGGCAGGGTTCATTCCTTTACTTCTTAAACACTTCGAGTCTGAGGAGCAAAACTTGTACTTGGTCTGGAGGGGCCACGTCAGGTGTAGCCAGGCACCCATGACAATGACGAAGAACAACATGGTTGGGAATTATTCATTATAGTATGTGTGTGTGATTGGGAATTATTCTTTATAGTGTGTGTGTGTGTGTGTGTGTGTGTGATTGGGAATTATTCTTTATA
>NW_021703779.1:93552922-93553150 GCF_005190385.1 Monodon monoceros | reverse complement strand
GTGTGTGTGTGTGTGTGTGTGTGATTGGGAATTATTCTTTATAGTGTATGTGTGTGTGTGTGTGTGATTGGGAATTATTCATTATAGTGTGTGTGTGTGTGTGTGTGTGTGTGAGATTGGGAATTATTCTTCATAGTGTGTGTGTGTGTGTGTGTGAGATGGGAATTATTCATTATAGTGTGTGTGTGTGTGTGTGTGTGTGTGTGATTGGGAATTATTCATTATAGT
>NW_021703779.1:93480247-93552912 GCF_005190385.1 Monodon monoceros | reverse complement strand
TGTGATTGGGAATTATTCATTATAGTGTGTGTGTGTGTGTGTGTGTGTGGTGTGGAGCCTCTGATTGTGAGGCCAAGATGGTGAAAGAAAAGATGGTGGAAAACCTGAAGACCTGAGAAAGTGAGGCAAACTAAAGTGGGCACGTGGCATCTTATGGATCATTAAGCCTGTGGCCATGTGTTGAGCCTCAGCTTTCCCATCTGAGGAACAGTGATTCCTAGAAGGTCATAGAGAGTGCAAAGGCCCAGCACAGCCAACAATGCATCGTTTATAGTGCAGATGTTAGTGCAGATGACATCAAGGTTTTGACTTCTTTAATAACCTATAAAATGCTATGATCCATACACAGTTTGAAGGAGGGCTTAAGGTAGGTGTTAATAACCCTCAAAATGATACAGACAATGAGTTAGAAAAGATCATAGGAGTGTACCGTGGAGCTAAACAAAAAGAGTTTCACTGATTCTGGAATTGATGTTTTTGATCCTCTTATGAGCATCATCTTACGAAAGGGAAATGTTTTAGATTCCAGATATTTATCCTGGTACCATAGGCTACTCTGATATTAATACACACGCCTGTGTCATCAATAAACACGTCACTGTAGGTAACATCCATGTAACTCTGTCACGGGAGAGGCATCTTCAATGGAATTTTAAAAATTCATGAATGTAGCTCCTTACATGAACCTCTTGAGATAGATTACCTCCCAGTGTGGCAGATAAAACCTTTATTGTTCGGGATTTGGTAACGTGGGTCTGCACACTGTGTGGTAGCCGCATCATTTTGATGCTAGACGTGTTGGTGAGATTGATGATAACGTATGGAATCTAGACGGTATTTATCCAAAGGATTTAGAAGGCTATATTGCAAACTGGGACAACATTGTCTTTTCCACAGTCAAGTCTTATGCTAGGAATACCCCGAAAGCAGATTAGGACATACGCACTTGTGCTTCAGGTGAAAAACACCTTCCCAAACACAATACACCCCAAATTAGAAGAACAATCATTGCTGAAGGTAGCAATGGACCAATATGACCAGAGATTAAGATCGTCCTGAAGGGGACTACTTTGGTAATCCCTTCTCTCTACTTGAATAGCTAGAGGAATAACTGTATCTCATTCAAGTGAGATTCAAATTTTTTAGGAATTATGTCACACAGCCACTTAAATATGAAGGAGATTTTAACCACCTAAAGTCTGTGGGGAACATAGCAGGGCTTCTCATTTGTGCCTACAGCAGGGTTTCAGGACACATCAAGAGATTTATTGTGGTTGAACATCAAGAGGTTTATTCTGTCCTATAACACTGTTGGAACATAACATTCCCATCCTGTATTTTAAAGCACAGCAATTCAGTTTTACTTGTTGTAGAATTAAAAGTTTCTCATTATGAATTTTGTTCTCGTGGGACACCGTAGGCTGAGGAGCCGGTCAACCCATGCTCACAGGGAAGAACTCATAGGCAATTAGATTTGAGTTCCCTGCTTCCCCAGGGAGGCCTCGGAAGTGCCTGAAGAGAAACTGGGAATTCTCACTACCTCAGGTGGGCAGGACTAGCGACAGGTGGAATTAAGTTAGGGAGGAACTTCTTGATACCAAGGTAATTAGCAGCTGGTGGCGGAAATGGATTGGGACATGATATCCAGCCTGCATCCTATCTCCTTGCCATGACCTCTGAAATGTCACGGGGGAGGTATCATGCAGTTTGTAGCTTTTCTTGTTGGAAACTTTGAGGTAATTGCAGATCCACGTGGAGTTGTAAGAACTAAAACAGAGAGATTCCTATGCACGCTCTACCCATTTTCCCCCAATGGTAACAGAGCCTGTTGCTTCATACTTTGTGGGAATGTATATCCCTAGGAAACAGGACGAGGGTACTCTAGTGAAAACATTAAAGTACACGTAGAATGGAACCAAACTGCCAATTTCCTTTTTATCCCAAGGAGGGCTGCTTGGAAGAAAATGGTGAATTTATAAAGGAATGTCTCCAGCAGATGCTGTGAATTAACTTCCATGGAAGGTGGTGGGCCTGAAAGGGGCCAGGCTATGCACAGGTTGACCTGATGAGCCCCAAGAAGGGAGGGGGGAAACGAAGTCCAGACTTGTTCCCTGGTTCAGTGAGGTGCCAGAAATGGAAAAAGAACCACCCAAAGGGGTCCGAAGATGTAGCAGAATCAGTTGATTTCATGGGAAGGGCTTCTGCTGTCAGGTATAGAAAAGAAAACAAGTTATAAAATAGATAACCAATAAGGACCTACTGTATAGCACAGGGAACTATACTCAGTATCTTGTAATGACCTATATTGAAAGAGAATGTAAAAAAAAGAATATATGTATATATAATATATATATATATATATATATATCTGAATCACTTTGCTGTACACCTGAAACTAACACAACATTGTAAATCAACTATATTTCAATAAAAATTAAAAAAAGGAAACCCAGTAAAAAGCAATCTGCTATGAAACCGCAAGTAAGTGGATGAGTCACCCCAGTGCCCTCCCCAGAGGCTCCTAGCACCAGGGACTGGTGTGGCTATTGAAGATATAGATCAGCAGAGTGGCAAGCACAGTAGCAACGGGAAAGTGGCATTGGTACAGGATTAGCAGAAGGCAGTGACAGCAGTGGTGCTTGACGCAGGTATGTGGAAAGCCACCAGATACCACCCAGGTGTCTGGAGGCCAGGGCTGCGTGGGATGTAGAGAACACCCACAGTGTGGGAGCAACTGCCGGTATTACCCCTCCCCCTTCACTAGGAGGTCAGGGACTTAGATGAGGCTAGAGTTCCAGCAACTGAGCTAGTAGGGCTGAGCTGCAGAGTAAGACATTTATCATCGTTTGGGACCCTGTTCCTCTAAGTTGTTGTGACAACGGGAAATGCCTTTGAAATGTTCTCTTCTGATGGAAGATACTGCCAACCTGCTAACACGTAAAAAGTATTTCTACTTTAATAGGGATAGAAAAATGGAGGAAATCTGTCAATCCAAGTTGGAAGGCCATGAGGCTAATAGTGGGAGAGGCAACATAGGAATTCATGCGCATGGGCAGTAGAGAGCTTGGCTAAAGGCTAACGACTGGGATTCTCGCTTAATTGCCCATTCACATGTACAGAAACGTCTCTTTTGCTTTCAACATGGAGAGAGTCGGTGAGAGAAATAAAGCTTGCGTGTAAATCCAGTGAACTGAAAACAACCAAATCGCATTTGGTAAGATATATAAAACGTTCGAAGGAAATATAGTACCACTGGGTATCCACTTACACAAAGGTATCAAATTATATACACAAGCTCCAGAAGGAACACTAGCCCCACTGTACAAGTACTACCAGGGTAACAAACCTCCAGGTTGCTAAACCCCTGGTGTTTTTAGCTTGTCGGGAGGACTCAGTTTCTGACAAACCTGACTCCAATATGTTCATTTAGCTGCTTTCAATGAACTTTACTGTCATTTAGTCACACTTGGAGGTTGTTTTTAAAAGAAAAGTTATCTTTCTCAGAAAAGTCCACAGGGCCTGACATACAGCAGGAGCTCAATAAATCCTTTTTGAATGAAAGAGTGAATGAATGAATGAATGTTCTCAGTAACATGGTTTTGGAACTTCTCCTGTGAACTGTGGCCCTTGATTTCTACATGTAAGATAAAAACTAAACATTATGGACATGGCTTTACTTGTTCAGAATTTTCCAAGCAGAAAGATGAGCAAAAACAAATTATTTATTACATATGGTTTCTTTCGGCAGTTTCCCTTCATCTACCTTTTGCCCTGCATTGAGTTTCCACATCTGTCTCTCTGAGCTATTCTATGTAAAAATCAGATGGAGACTCTGGGCCTGAGTTATTTAGTGGTAGGATCTGCAGGACATTTCCCATATTGCTTACAAGGCTGGACGTTTCCCTGTCTTGATACCTGCGGGAGAATGCTACCCTCCAACCCGTGAAGCGGGTAAATGCCAGTGCCAAGGGGGGGGGGTGTGTGGAAAGGTGACAGAAGAGAGAAGCACCAGCTCAGTGATGTTTGTCATTTTTATTTGCAATACTTTAGGTCCAAGTTTCAAACTGCAATATTTTTACACTCAAGACACAGTCATGCACAATCCATATTTCAATTTTCTATTGCTTCAACCACAATTTAAAATAACAATATTGGAAACAAAAGTCCTTAAAAAGGTCGGAAGCTGAGGTCAGAAGGATGGAACCATACCATCAGCAGGTTTACAAAAGAAATAACTTACTTAAAAATCAAACAGAAAGACCATAAATACCTTTAATCCAAAGTTACATAAGAAGTTCACTACACATGGGTTTACAGATAACACATTTTAACAAAAGTAAAGCACAGCCAAATGAGAAACAATTCTGATAAACAATGAAAATGTAGATCCTCCTTAACTTGTTTTGTCTGGATATTATGGGTATAATCCCAGTAGCCATCACTACCCTGTGATCTGTCTCTTCCTTGCTGATGTACTGAGATTTAAAACTCAACCCACTAATGGTTACAGAATTCTGTGAAAGGTCTTATCATCACTAATGAATATAGTATATGCGGGTCCATAAAACACACCGCACACAAGCACACACACCGAACTTGAATTTCACACTCAGGGCTGGTTGGCACTGCTGTGTTCAGGGCATTGGGACTGTCCACTACCAGTTTATCCTCTTTCCAGTAGCATACTCACTCAACTGGCCAATCCCTGTGGGAGTTGTCACCAGAAATGCTATCTTTGGTTCCCAACAAGTGGATTTGCCAACACTCCTTAATGCTAATAGCATGTAATCACTTTTGCCTTTTTCTCTCTGCAACCTGCAAATGCTTAGGCCCACTCAGTAGTCCCAGCCATTAAAATGCATGGGTTCTGATTTGTGCCATTTATGAAGTAAACTCTATAAAGCCCAACACCACTTCGTAGGAAAGAAGAGGCCCGAGTACAGTTCTATTCTAGCAAGTGTGACAGTGTATTTCTGTTCTAGTAGCAAATACTGGCCACAGCTTAATGAAAACCAGACTTTACATACAGAGTGTATGGAAGATGAAAACTGGGAATATGCAACAGAAAAGGAACATTAGAACAAAAACGAAACAACTGTGAAGGAATTGGAAGGGTGCCACAAGTTTTGTCAACATTCCCTAGCATTATTCACTTCATTTGTTCGAGCGTTTTTCTTTTTCTTTTTTTTGGCATCATCTTACATAGTTCTATTGTTTAACTGCAACATAAGAGACCCAGGCTGAAGCATGTGGTATTTGCCATTACTTTAGCAGGATGAATTAGCAAGGCAATCTACAGTACCACAGAATGTTGTAGCTTTTGGAAAGCCTTGGAGATCTAGTCCAATACCCTTATTTTATAGATAAGGAAACAGCCATAACATGGTTAAGCGACTTGCCCAGGGTCACATAGTAAAGTTAGGAATAGAGCCTTTATTAGAATCCAGGTATCCTTACTTCTAGGCTAGTACTTTTTCCACTACATCTGACTGATTCTCTCTAATTGCTGTTGATTTCCTCGTAGGTCCTAAATCAGGTGAACACGGTACCTGCCTTCTACTGGTATTATGGGATAGCATTCGCCTGATGGCAGCTTCCAAAGGAGACTCTGAGGGCACTAACTGGCTTCTGTAAGTTTATATTGCAAGTGTGGCAGTAAATGCTCCTCGCTATTATTGTCTACTTGAACACAGAAATGTGCACATGGAAGTGATTATCTCAGTTCCCGCATTTGCAGAGTCAGTTAGATATTGTTTAATATTAAACAGACATCCCCGATGAATGAGGAGTCGGGTTATATTCATTTGGTTCCTAAAGGAGTGTGGGATCAGAAAAGGAGTGGAAAAAAATTAAAGCTGACCAACAGAAAGATTCTATCAGAAACACATTTTTGATGAAAAAATTCTTTCTTAGGAAAAATAGTCCCATTATTTCCAAGGTCCCATTTATTTCCTTCCCAATCCACATGCAAATACATGTTCAGAATTGTGTGTTAAGTTCACTCAAAATCCCGGGTCTGTTAGACTGTCAATTTACAAATGCTGAATTTCAGTTCTCTTTCTCAGAGACTGGGAGTAGCTTGCATCACTGGCCATGCCTTTGTTTAACCGAATATTAACTGCAAGTAGCTAAGAAAAGGACCATGAGGTTAAAAGGGGCAGGGCAGGGCAGGGTTAAGACTCTCATAAGTAGATTATATGTTGAGAATGGCCAAAGAAAAGCCTGTGGGTTCTCTAGATATAAGGTCTGCGCTTGGTGAAACTAACACCTGAGGCCACTACTGCATTATAAAAGTCCTCACCTACAATTTCTTTGGTGAGTTAGAAGGAAATTCCTCTCTTTGGGTAGATAGTCTCCCCTTTTCTGTTTAAAAATGACAGTAGTTACTGCATACAACCTATAATCAGGCCGGACAGAAAGTACATAGAGGCTGCCATCTCAGGCCAAAGCTAAAAGGAGTATGACTGAATGCCAATAGGCAAGGGCAGTTCTAAATATTTGTCTTAATGTTTTCAGTCAGCTTTTAAGCTCAAGTCATAACTTCTACTGAAATCAATGGGACTTGCCTACTGTTCATTAAAAGAAAATCCTACCTGAATGATAGTGTATCCTGTTGGAAAAGGAAATGGTGGGAGCTGGGGATTTTATCCTTCTGTCCTTCCAAGATTCAACCTGAAAATCTGCTAAAGTGATCCAGAAAGGCGATACTTGAAACAGATGACTTGAAACAGATGTTATCAAGGGGGCTGATCAAAGGTCACCCCTCCAGTCTAAAGTAACCAAAGCAGAAACCTCAAGGCCACACTAAAGTGGAGAGGGGCACCCAGTTTGAAAGCAGAAGGACCCGTTTGGAGTACTAATAGTGACAGCTCCCTAGCTTTAACTTGTAGAAAATAGTCCCCTAAGAAAGCACGTGCCATACCCAAGCGTGTGCCAACCTCAGCACCCAGGCAAGTATAAAGCCTATGGAATAATTGTAACTAGCAAATATCTGTGCCCTGCATGCTCTGGGCTCTGGCCAGAAGGCATCTGCTTCTGGCGTCTTTTCTATGTTTCTATAGTTCCCTTTCTGATGTTTATTATAAAGCAACATTAGAACAATATCAAAGAAAATTTTAAAAAGAAAAAAAAATTCCACATAATCCCGCCACCCTAACACAACTGATTTCAATTGTCTGTGTTCCCAGCCTTTGCCCATATGCACACTTATTTTTACATGGTTGTTCTCCCTGTTTATGTTATTTAAAGGTGATTTTATCGATTCTCTCTGAGAACTGGCAGCCTCATTAGAAATAAACAACCCACTGAGCAAAGGAATATAATTATTTACACGATCTTTGAGCTGAGAAATATCCTTTATAGACAAACATCTCAAACTATCAAAACAGTTATACAGATGACATGAAGCAATTTCATATTTCTTTCTTTTAGCAATGGAATGTGCTTCACAGGGGAGGGAAAGATGTGGGGATCAGGCGGTTAAACTCAAACATTGGGGTGCAATTCACAAGCCTGAAAGAAATCTGAATGACACAATTAAAGAATAAATACTTGACTTAAATCTTCTTACATGACTTGGCCATCCAGTAGCCAAAATGGAACACAGACACACAAATATTTACAATGACACACAGACGAGATCAGCAAGAACGAAGTCATTACCCAACATGGTGACTGATTTGAGGGGATTATGACAACGTACCGGATCCTTGCTACAACATTAATGTTCTTTTCTTTCTTAAATAAATAATCTCTACTGTGCTTCTCACCCTTCCCTGACTTTCCCACTGCCCTATCCCTATCTCAGGACATTTTGGAATCGACATTCGACGATGTGCCCTTATTATCTCAGGGCACACGAGCGACTTCAAAGATCTGGATAGACTCACCTGTGTCAAGATGAGCTAAAAACAAAAATGCAGGGAGAGGGAATAAACTATTAACCACCTGGAGTCCTTCAGCATCATTTTGGCAGGAGAAGCAGCTTCTTCCTAATACTTATTAGAAATATACATAACTCTCCAACGCGGGGAAGGGTCTTTAGAAGCTGTTCTCATTTTAAAATTTACATAGATCTAAGTTTGTAAGAGTAAAGCCTCCTGGGATTATATTACCATAAAATCTTGGTATAACGGGCTGTGGTGAAGTAGTACCAGGCTCCTTGTTGTTGATATGCTGAATTGAAAGCATAAAAGAGCAGCCATTTCTCCGCCTACAGTAACCTGAAGGGTCACTGGTCCAGGTCTCCCCCCACCAAAAAAAGGCCTTCATGACATGTAAGGGATGCTAACAGATAACTAGGGCTTCCCAACCAGGTTTGGGGCTTTCTCCCCTGGCAGGGTATAGTTATCAATATACTGAATTCTATTTGCATCCCAGGTATTATTTCACTGAATTCCCTGGCACTATGAATGAAAAATTTAAAAAAATACTTAATTTTAAATGAAATCAAAATTAAGGCTTCTCTCATCTCTCTCTCTCTCTCTCTCTCTCATTAAAACAGTGTGGCATTAAAATTTTCAGGCCCAGCCACGTTTTTGTGAAGTATAACATAGTATGCTTCAAATTAATATTACCATTTGATCTTTTCATGTTTGTTGTTTTATCCCACTGTGGACATTTTCGGGGCCGGGGGGTCAAGCCCCTCCCAAATTTCATAGTCAAAGAAGACAATAGGAAATCCACCAGTGGTGTCATCTCCTAAACATAAACACGTGCACTATATGGTTAGCAGAAACTCTCTAAAGAAAGTGCTTTCGTTTTAAGGAATGGATAGATGATTATATCGATGGATGTGCCTCGGCAGAGAAGGAGAGAGGCCCATGGCATTGATCTCTTTCCCTCTCGCTGGATGTAGATAGGTTCTATTCAGATTCTTGACATACTACAAATCAAGAAGCCTTCTACTGCACAAACTGCTAGCTTTTCAAAGGCTTAGAGAAACAACTATGCAGAATTTATAAAATTGACAATACACTCGAAAGAGAAGCATATCCTTTTCTACGCAGACACCCTCCAGATATTTTTCTACGCTCAGAAGATTCAGGAAGTGGCAACTGTTGAATTTCTCATAAATCGATACACGGTGAAATACTAGTCAAATTTTCATATTTTCCCCAAGCCACAAAAGGAATTCAGTTGGACTGATATTTCTTGGGGTATATGATTGCAAACCCAAATGCTTTTCACTGGAGAACTTCAAGATCTTTACAAACATGTTTTTAAAATTCAAAAGCCCAAAGGGCTAAGTATGAACACACCATATCCAGAAACAGAAATTGGTGATACATAGGGAAAATGGCAACAAGTACTTAGAGCCTAATGTTGACTGGGATGTAGTTTTCACTGACCTCCCATTTCTTACAGAGTTGAGTGCTTACAATATTTCTGTTCTCCAGATCTTTAAAAACAATTTTAACGTTATAAATTGTCAAGATAAATAATTTTTACCAGCAGCAAATGTTGGTTAATGGGTCTGTTTCCTCCTGTTGTGCCTATTTTACAGTTACCTACATTCCACAAGGACAAGACAGGATTAAATTAGGTATTGTTATCTTTGTTCACTGTCCAACAAGGATTTCAGTATTGCATGCTTATATTATCTCCCTTTGGGCTCTTGGAGAAAGTCCCGTCTTTGTTTAAGTATGGTTTCTCCTATCAGGATTTCCTAGGTTTCAGACCTGGACTCACCCAACTGGAGTACCATAGTTTTGGTGTGTCTTTTTTCAGGTATCATGAAGATGAACGAGCTGGTTTATACAAATGATAAATCAACTACCTCTTAAGCATCATCATGAAAATGTGATAAGATTTCACCATTTGAACTTTTAGACATAGAGTTTTTAAAAGCCCTTCCTGAACACACATATTCCTCTCTGCTTTTGGAAAATGTCGTAAAAGAAACCTTTTCCAATACAAATGCAGAAAAACAGGTACACAAACCGAGCCACCACTACAGAAGAAGAATAAAAAATTTCAACTCTATTAGGGCATGGACTTCCACATGTTCACACAGTACTTGCTCTGGGTTATTTTTTTTTTGTTTTTTTTTTTGTTTTTGTTTTTTTTTTGTTTGTTTGTTTTTTACTTTCTTTTTTTTTTTAAAAAAAACGTTTTGACATCTTTTTTTTTTTCTGGACATCTAATGACAATGCAAGTGAAAAACATCACATTGGGTAAGGAGTTTTGAAGGAGGTTCGAATGCAAGAGGGACTACTCTCTAACTTAAAAACAAACACAACACTATGAAGAGGGAGTGTGCATCTTTGAGAAATCTTTTTTCTTCAAAGTGAATGCACAAAATGAGGGGATTCACTACTGGCTCTTTCGCTTCACGGTAGAAGTGACCACTTTACGGCCACTTCGACATTGCTGCCCTGTTTGGGCTGCGATTCAGGCTTACAAATAAATTACATAATCTGAGGGAGTAGGAAAAAGGCTTATAAGAAGTTTCTATTCATTTGAAAGTTAAAGAATCCCCACCCCATTCAACTGTCTTTTCTTCCATCTTTCCTGCAGTGGAGTTTTATTTTAGTCTTACTCATGAAGGAGATGGTGTGGGGTAAGGCTTGCAGTCCTAGCGGCTGCTGTTCTTAATCGCTTCCTTTGCAGCGATAATCAGAGGAGTCAGGCTGGAGAGAGGCTTGGCTAATTTTAAAAATGGATGCTGCAAAAGGAAAAAAAACAAAAGAGGAATTACTAGAATTCTTTCCTCCAACCAGCATATTACTTTACACTTTCAAGGAGTCTTTTTTTTTTCATTAAGATGTATTTTGTGGATCCAATTAAACATCATTTAAAAAATAGTGCCAGCTTTTGTCCTTCAGATGTTTTTGGTCTTCGGTGTCATGAAATCTTCTAGAAGCTGACTGGCAGAGCTAGAAATTCAGAGTAGGGGTCTTGTAAAATCTCGCTGTGTTTGCAAGTCTAACTTTCTGATTTTCTTAAATCGATGAATTTATCTGGAGCAGCCCTCATCCTTAAAAAAGTGTATTCTGTTGACCACTCAAGACCTTGACCCTGAAATCAATGGCCCGCTAACTGCTAAACCCAATAGTGTGTCTCCACCATTTCTTTTTTGGCCCCTCTGCAGTGCTTCAAACAAGTGAATATCCCTTTCTTCTTTGAGATGTTCTCTTTGGGGGCCTGTGACATTCTACTGTCTCGATTCTCTTCCACACACATGCTCACTGACTACTCCCTCCCTTTCTATCTTCCTCCCTGATTTCACTTCCTCTTCCCACCTCCCAGAACTTGACTCTCATCACCTTCTTTTTCTAATTTAATTCCTTGGAGAGCTCATTCCTTTTCATGGTTCCAACCTCTCATCAAGCTTTATGGAGATGACTCCCAAATGTCCACTGTGTCACCTGATGTCTTTCCTGAATTCTGGTCCTATTTCTCCAATTGCCTGCTGGATATTTCCTTTTGAATGTCCTTCTGCCACCTTGAACTCAACATTTAAAAATGTATGTTCAAATCTACCAAACAGGGTACTCTTGTGTGATGTAAGCTACAGGGGCTTTGGAGTCAGAGCACCTAGGTTCAATCCTCTCCTTTGCTTATCACAATGGTTAAATGAGGTAAGTGACAGTTCCTCGTAAGCTACATTGAAGCCAATCAGTGTTAGCCACTGTAGTATTATCCTCTATCACTTCTGCTTTTGCTGAACTCTACCACTGGTTTGATATTCTAAGGTAGGTCACTTTTGTGTTCCTCTCCCTTATGTTCTACATGCAATCAGTTACCAAGCGCTTCCTTTTCAATGCCTTTTACAATTATCTCTTGCTTTCCCTAGGCCTAATCAACTTAATCCTAAATTATAACAATAACCCCCCTATCTTCCTGCCTCCATTTTTTTCTATTGCTAATTCTTCTTGCATACCACAAGATTCATCTTCCTGAACAAAGCTTTCATCAGCTGTGTCCCTCAGATATCTTCAGTGTTTCCCCACTGCCTACAGCCCCTACCCTTTAGCCTGGTGTTCAAGGCTCTCTACGTCCTGTCTCCTGCGGCTTTCCTTACTGGAACTCTTTACTTCAGCTACACCATCTAGTTTCTGTTCCCTTGAACCCTGCCTACATGCCTTTGGTCATGCGATAATCCTTCCATCTGAAATTCCTTCCCCCTTTCCCCTCAAACTATCTAAAACTGATCTGTCTTTCAAGGCCCAGCCGAACTCTTTCCTTTTTGCGGACATTTTCTGAATGCCATAGCCCATAGAAGTACGTCTCTAATCAACCGTGACATTTACTGTTTAAACGGCCTCGGGTTGACTGAGTCGCTAAACAATCTTGCATTTTTTTCATGTTCCTAAGGAGACGGTGAACTTCTGAAGAGTAGGAATCATGCCTTTAACAGATTTGTATCACCCACTGCACTTAAGCCCTGCAAATAGAAGTTGCTCCATAAAAATCCACTTACTTCTGTCTTTTCTCAAGCCTTCCAGTGGTGTGAATGCCATGTATCTCTCTCCTTTCTAACCTCTAAAATGGGCTAGAGTCAGAGAATGGAGTTATATGGACTTAAGGTGATATACAGATTATAGCCTATATGTGTAAAACGAGAAGATGCAACAAACAATGTCTTCAGTTTTCTCAAAATATCATTTTGCATCAGAAATCTGACTGCTTCAGATAAAAGTATTTTTGGGGAAGGAATTAACTAGATAATTGATTCAATTACCTACATAACTGTATAGCTACCTTCAGAGAACCTGTATCTTCACTCATCCTTGGAAGAAGACATGATAGGAGTGTGTACCAGGATGTGTATGTCGGGTGGTGGGAGGGGTGAAAAGATGTGGAAAAGAAGCATTCAAAAGTTCGAGTTTTTCATCTATAATTTGAGGCTGTATTAATGGGAGGATTAATAAAGGGCTATTTCAGATCTGACATTTTCGGGCCCCATGACAGCCTGTGAAACGCTCACAGGTAGCAGAGAAGACAAGGGGTAGCTTCCCCAATTCCTCCAAATTGGTTTATCCCAGATATGATTTGGGTTGGGATGGGATATTTTCGCGTGGGTGTGGCTGTCTCTGGAGGGAGTTCAGAAGCAACAGGAACTGTTTGTTGTTTGGCCTAAAACAGACTGACTCTATGGTTAATAACACTCTGCATGACCAAGAGTTATGCCTTTTGTTTAACTGGATTATGTGTTCAAAGTCAGGGAGGACAAGCAATCACTTTTCTTGGCAATTACAGATCTTTATCTTGTTCCCCAAGGAACAGTCAGTCCCCAGCAGTGAAGCTATATGTGTAATCCTGGGCATGCATTGCTTTATCAATATAAATGCATTTTTTCCCTCTAAATTGGTTTGTGTGGAAGAAAGTCAGACAATTCAGGGCTCAAATCCACGTTCTGCCACTCAATAGCTGTGTGAGTTCTAATTTCTACATCTGCAACGGGGATAATAACACCTATCCTAGAGAGTTGTAAGAATTAAGTGAGATAACGTTTGTAAAGAATTTGGTATAAAGTAGGTACTAATTACCATCATGTATACTAATCCCTGAGAGCCATGAAAAGGACAAATGGTTACAGAGGCACTCACCACTGGATGGTACTCACCCAGGCAAGCAGGTGCCTGCCATTTGGCATCACAAGCAAAGGGGCTTTGACCAGTAAAGCATTAGAGTAGCAGATGCCATGGAAATAATTGCATAGTTATGTAGACAATTACCTCCGGCCAAGAGCACCTGCGTACAACATCCAGGGGCACAAGTAAAGTTTAGAACAAAACAGCAACACCAGAGGTTCACATTGTTATTTCCCTTGCAAAATAAGACTCCAGGAAGAATAAAAGAGAGTTACAGATTGAACTCCCAAGTTCTCAGAAGAAAGGCAACATGCCAATCAATCACGTATCAGATGCATGCCTATACTTATGTGCCTGTGGTCTCAGATCAAATCGTTAGAGCCTAACTCGAACTAGACCTCTTTTGATAGCGCTCTCTTACTGTCACACATTGACATGGAAAAGCTCAATATAATGACTCTCTCTTTGTAACTGTCCTGTTTCATTGTCACCTGTAAAAGCTCCTTGGCAGATCCTCGCCTATCCACATCCATCTCAAGACAGCGATTTAAAAAGTCACGGAATACAGCAGACAGTCTCTCAGGATTCTGGAGCTCTGGGGTTCCATTAGTGGCTATCAGATATAATGCCTATGGAAAAAAAAACATTAGAAAAATCTATTCAGCATATACATATTAGGATCACGAGTTGGCATACAAGACACAAATCCAGTTTCTTCTGGTTTATATCCTGGGTCTTAAAAATCCCATTTTAGAGAATGACACTGACATATACTGCAAAGTTTCTGTAACATTTAGAAATGGTTACTCTTGGCAGTAACGGAGGTGACAGTGAGGTGCCCCACCCCCAAAAGCTTGGAAATGAGGTTATAAGGCTGCCCTATGAGAGTTAAGCCAGAAAAAAATCCATATATAATGAATGTGTGATTAACCACCTAGGAAATGAAACCAAGGAATCTGTGACTAAAGAGTTGAGGAAACACACACACATCCAATCATGTCGACCTAAGTATAACCTCTGGAAGGCACAGTTGCCAAGGTGATTGTAATTTACTGACTGTTTATCTTGATTGGAGAATATTTGTGAGCGGACCAGGCATGAACAGACTACGTTATGCAATCAGAGAAGTACAGAGAATCAGAAGATGGCAGTGCCTGGATGAGAAGTAACCCTTGGGGCCCAAGGACTCAAGTACTTTTATCCTGTGGCAGATGTATCCCTATAGATTTTAATTAGGTTCCCTGTGAAAGTCTACCTATAATAAGAGAAAATATAAGGAAAGTTGACATTAATAATCCTGTATCCTACTGTAAAATAATTAGTTGCTAATATATCTCTGAGATCTTTGCTGTGGAAGGCCACCACTGAGAGATATCAGCTCATGGTGTGCTGACAGAATCAAGGGCCCTGGCCTTCCAGGCCGAGGGTTGGACCCAGAACCATGGTTAATTCACAAAATTAAACCCGTATTTCAAAGGCTCCGCAGCCATAAAAAGCCGGCCATTCCTCATGCCTCCTCTAAGCAAACTATTCTAGAGCACTGAGTATGTATCAGGTACCATATTAAACACTGGAGATCCAAAGATGAATAACAGAATGCCCTACTTTCAAAGATGACACAATTTAGTGAAACAGAGAGACTTATAGATAGCTACCATACAGTAAGACAAGAGCTAATAGAGAAACACAGAAAGTGCTAAGTCAATGTAAGGATGAAACAATTTACACCAGAGGTCAGAGAAAGCTTCACAGAGGAGCTTGGCATTTGAACAGGGTCTTGATGGCTAAATAGGAGTTTTCCTGCAGGTATTACCACCAGGGTTATGCCTGCCTATGCGACCAGACTCCTAACTATCATGAAGACATGCTCCCTCTTGAACTTGCTTGAACTTCGCAGCAAATTATCAGCCCCCTTTTCCACCGTGGCTCCTAATATTATTATCAAAAATATTTCTTTCAGGGCTTCCCTGGTGGCGCAGTGGTTGAGAGTCCGCCTGCCAATGCAGGGGACACGGGTTCGTGCCCCGGTCCGGGAAGATCCCACGTGCCGCGGAGTGGCTGGGCCGGTGAGCCATGGCCGCTGAGCCTGCGCGTCCGGAGCCTGTGCTCCGCAATGGGAGAGGCCACAGCAGTGAGAGGCCCACGTACCGCAAAAAAAAAAAAAAAAATTAAAATAAATAAATAAATAAATAAATATTTCTATCAAACTCCTTTCCCAGGCCAGTTTTCATCAGCTGGTGAGGACATCTCTCCTCCTTTCCAGAAACCTCCAGAGATGTACTTTAGAAAGTGTTAGAAAGGACCGTTTAATCCAGTGGCTGTCAACTTATAGCAGGCACCAGGATCACCTAGAGGGCTTGTTAAAACACAGATTTCCTGGGTCACCCCCCCAGGGTTTCTGATTCAGTAAATCTGCAGAGGGGCCTGAGAATTTGCATTCTAACAAGTTCCCAGGTGATACTGAAGCTGCTGGTTTCAGGACCACACTTTGAGAACTGGTTTACTCCACCCAATTAAGCAATGGGCTTAATGATTGATGCTTGAGGCACCTGTCCTCACAAACCATCTTTGTTCCTGTATTAAAAGAAAATTGGTTACTGCAAATTACATTTGCTAGCTCCTCCTAAAACTCTCTTATTTCAGCTGGCCACAATTCTGCCAAACTCTGCGTCCTTTGCTGGCTTTTTTCTGCCCTGTAGCCAAACCCAGTCCTAAACAAACACATCTCTTTTTTCCCTTTCCACTCTCCCTAAGTCTGTGCGCATGCCATACTGTTTCATTTTCTCTCTTTTTCTTTTCACCATTCTTAGCTCAATACATTCTACTCCATATAATCTCGCCCCTCACAAGTACATATACATCTCTACCCAAGTCCTTCTCACCTCTCTTCAATCCACGTACTAAGAAAAAGGTTGACAGGAAACACCCCAACATGTTAACAGTGGTTCTCTCTGGGTGGTAGGATTATTAGTGACTTAATTTTTTAAAACATATTTTTCAATTTTCCAAATTTTCTACAATCAACGCGACTGCTTTTATTATTCTCAAAAACCCTCCAAAATTCTTTAAAAAATAAAATCTAAAAAGCTGTGCCATCCAATTTACACAACAATCTTCATCTAAGCAGGATTAAACCTGCTTTTCATCAAGTACTACCCCTTAAGGGAAACAAAAACCCAGACGATTTCTTTTCCAACTATTGTTTTCGTTTTAATTGCAACAGTATTATTTCCAACTAATTTCTATTGCAAAGATCCACACTTTTAGTTATATTATGGCTAAACTGGCCTTTGTGGACTGGCCTGGGAACGTACTCACTATGCATAATGCCGTTTCTATGGGAAAATGCACTCTGAGTTCCAAACAGTTAACTTAAAAATGAACTTGTGTGTAAGCTGGGTCCTATCTTTGAAAAAAAGAAAATTGCTACTGACTGCCCTGCTAATGAGAGACAAAAACAGTTGTAGGCAACACAACAATCACAGCAAAAAGCATTTTCCTAGCAAAGTCAAGTCTTAGCTGAAGAAAGATCAAGGAAAATCAGTATAGGCACGAGTTTATCACATTGTGGTTTTATCTGAGTTAGTGAAAACTCAAAGAAAATGGGCTGGCTGAGAAATTAGACTAGACTTATTTCACTTAGCATAATACCCAGCAAATCAGAAAAAGAAAGATACCATACGATATCACTTACATGTGGAATCTCAAAAATAAAACAAATGAATGTATATAACAAAACAGAAACAGACTCACAGACACAGAGAACAGACTAGTGGCTACCAGCAGGGAGAGGGAAGGGGAAGGGGCAAGATAGGGGTAGGGAGTTAAGAGGTACAAACTACTATGTATAAAGTAAATAAGCAACAAGGCTATATTGTACAGCACGGGGACTGTAGCCAACCCTTTATAATAACTATAAATGGAGTATAAACGTTAAAAACTGTGAATCACTATGCTGTACAACTGAAACTTATATAATATCGTACATCAACTATACCTCAATAAAAAAAGAAATTAGACTAGAGATTTCCTTTACAGTTGGTTGCTCCTTGAGTAAGAAACCCAGATTCATACCTGACTTCTCCTCCTTCCTCAACTGGAAACCTTCCCCTCCCCCAGCCTTCACTCTAGTCAGTCTAGTAGCTTCTGTTCATGCAACCTTTAGAAATGTCATTCATACCCATGCACTTTCCTCTACTCCCACTGTCTCCGCTAAAGGTTGGGCTTCCCTCAGACTGTTACGATAGCCTCCCAATAGGTTTTTTCTTACTCAAGCCTTTTTATTCTTCAGTCCATCTTCCTTAACAACCTATCTCATCTTTAATCTCATCACGGCATCCATTTTTCTGCTCTAACACAATTTCTGGTGGCTCCCTATGGTCCACAGATGTGGTTTTCAAACTGGACTCTCCAAAATTCCCCTCAAGAGCAGCTAAGTGGGAAAAGAGGTGGGAGAGGGAGATGGATGTAGGGATTCTAGGACCCTGCACCCACCCATATGTGTTTCAATCAGAGAAATACTTCTTTTTTCTTTATTTATGCATGCTTCCAGCAAGGTTTAATTTGAACCAAGGGATCACTATAGTTGTTTGAAAACACAGGACGTAGTAAAGATTCCTTTGCATGGCATACGTAGTAAATATTCCTTTGCATGGCATACGTAGTAAAGATTCCTTTGCATGCCATACATAGTAAAGATTCCTTTGCATGCCATACGTAGTAAAGATTCCTTTGCATGGCATAGAAGGTCCTCCATGATTTGGTCCCGCCTCCCTTTCTAGTCCTCATCTGTTCTCTTCTCACCCTAGAGCCCTGCTTCCCCCAACTCCCCATACGTACACACATTGGCCAAAGCTCACATACTATTCATGCCAATTAGTTCATCATTCCCATAGTAAGAAATGCTCTTTTATATCTGCCTGAAATGCTGCTCCCTTAACTGCCTAGTAAACTTCTACTTGCCTTAAAATTTCTACTTCAAATGGCACCTCCTTTTTAAAGTCTTCTCCATTGCTCCCAGATGGAGACTGGGTTTTACTACTGAAGGTCCTATGTCCCTCAGTGCCAAGCAAACTGGGATGGTGGTCACCGTGCAGATAGAGTTAGTCCTTCCCTCCTTTAAGCTACTACAGCCCTTTGTTTATATGTCTGTTTTCACATTGTAGGGTGAATACTTGTTACTTGTTCACTGGTCTGTCTTCCTAGACTGTAAAGGTAGGAATTGTATCACAATCATCTCTGGATTTTATGGCAACTGGCTCAAAATAGGTGCTCAATAAATGTTTTTGTTGCTAAATGAAATGAGAGCCAAAATGTATAAATAAATCGAATTGAGCTGGGAATATGACAGACTTTACAAAGTATTAAAGCTGAGAACCTAAAGTGAACTAGTAAACATATAAGAAGATATACAGAGAATGACAAAAACACCCTTTCTGAGTTGAACAGGCTTGGAATGTGGGAACTTCTGACTACCCAACTCCTCAGTGTGGGAGAAGGAAGAAAGCTCCATGAGCAATGTAGGTAAGGGGATGACATCAAAGAGAGGGAAAGCTGGAGAAAGAGGTCCACAACATGGTAAACTGCTGTGGGCAAACCCAGAGAGGAAGCGGAGACAATACGTTCTCTCTGGAACTTGAAACATAGCAACTTAGTCTTTTCTGACTGATCGTGAACAGAGAAGGAGCTCTTGATTTTTCTTCAGCTACATCATTAAACAAGGTCTGTTTAATTCTTAAGGTGAGGCAACATAGGCCCTGTGACCTTATTTATAATGTTAGGCAGACAACCTTTGGCCAGAAAATGGTGTCTTTCTTCTTTGTGATACACACATTACCTAGAAGTTTCTGGTGTTCCGGAATTTTTAATAACTCTATATCACTTGCCAATAACACACAAACTTTGCAGTTTTCTGCGGCCCCTGATGTGCAACTAAATTTACCTTAGTACTCAGAGAAAATGACTTTACCCAGTTGGAGGAATAATTCAATTTACCTTATTGTCAATTTCCTCGGTTAAAAAAGATCAAAGTGGTCATCTTCGAAGTTACCACATTTCTCCAAAGAAGTCCCAAAACAATCCATATGTACCCAATAAATTTTCATTAAGGTGGTTTTGCAACTGGACTAACCATTTAATTAAAAAACTTCAGTTTGTGACTTCAGTTCATTTTAACAGTTTATAAAGTTTAGGTTAAGACATTAGAAGACAAACCAGGAGACTTAAACGGAAATGTGTTAGTAACCCTGAGAGGTCCCAGCACTGTTATAAAGACTCCCTTTACAAAGAGGAGAGGGTGTGGTGTGAACATTTCTTTCTAAGTTGAATATTTGGGACTCAAAACACATTTTCCCATGGAAATCGTGTTATACATGGTGAACAGGCTCTCAGCCTGACCCTCAAAAATCTATTTAACAAACAATGTTGGGGCTTCCCTGGTGGCGCAGTGGTTAAGCATCCGCCTGCCAATGCAGGGTACACGGGTTTGAGCCCTGGTCTGGGAAGATCCCACATGCCGCAGATAAGGCCGTGCACCACGGCTACTGAGTCTGCGCTCTAGAGCCCGGAAGCCACAACTACTGAGCCCACATGCCACAGCTACTGAAGCCCACGTGCCTAGAGCCCGTGCTCCGCAACAAGAGAAGCCACGGCAGTGAGAAGGCCGCGCACCACAACGAAGAGTAGCCCCCGCTCACTGCAACTAGAGAAAGCCTGCGCGCAGCCAAAAATAAAAATAAATAAATTAAAAAACAAACAATGTAACTATAAGACAAAGGGCTATTCATCTATATCTTAATCTGTATAAATACGGTTTTCATGGGAAATATTATTAGCTAGCATTTATTGAATGATTACTATTAGTTCACTTGATTCATACAACGACCCCCTGAGTTATACTTGATTATGATCCCCAATTGACAAATGAAGAAACTGAGGGAGGTAGGGTTAATATAATAATTTGCCCAACATCACACAACTAGCAATGAGGGAGTCAATATCTGAATCCAAGGACTGTGAGCCCAGAGTCCACACTCCTGACCACTGCACGGCATCACCTCACAGTGTTCCCGGCCTCTGAGGTAGTAATTCTCGTAAGCAGAGGCAGACAAGGTCTCTTCAAGAGATGAGGCACACTGAGCATGCACAACTCTACCTCTGCCTCTACCAGAGGAAATGGACCCCCCTGGATGTCAACTGTTTTCCCACTTACTTCGAAATGGGGAACAAAAGGCAGGTGCCCAGTTAGGCTTCATATTGTATTCACCAGTGTCTGTATATATGTTGGGAGTTCATAAGCAGTGTGTCCTCTGGTTGTTGCCTGTAACGTACTGCTGTCCTGGTTCCTTTCTTATTTTGGAATTTTCAACTACCTTTGAGTGTTTTACGGGAGAGATTTGGCAATGAGTGACTTGACACCTTAGGACTTAGTTTACTCATGACCTGGGATTTCAGAGGTTAAAGGCCAGAGTGTATTACTGCCTCTGATGTGTTTATGGATTTCATGAAAAGCCCTGACATTTCTTTCTAAGAAGAGAGTAAATGGGGCCAAATCTACAAAAAAGGAAATTGCTATATTATAGCTACGATTGTAGTCCCTATTTTGACTTATTCAACCCAACGGTTCAGTGTGATAACTGAATAAGCACTGTGGTCTAACTTAGTTCCCTACTTGTCTTGCATAGTAGCTCTCATCTGTCACCAAATTCTTCACAGGGGTAGGGGGCTCCGCTGCTGTTGCTGAGCCTATTACAGATCTATTCCCTTATAGCTTGATGGTAAAGGTAATTAGGTACCTCTGACTGATTAGGTCTTGGCTTAGCTTTAGACTGCTCCTTTCAAGCATAAGAAACTGGCCACTGTGCTTCCCTGGTGGTGCAGTGGTTAAGAATCTGCCTGCCAATGCAGGGGACATGGGTTCGAGCCCTGGCCCGGGAAGATCCCACATGCCGCGGAGCAACTAAGCCTGTGTGCCACAATTACTGAGCCTGTGCTCTAGAGCCTGCGAGCCACAACTACTGAGCCCACGTGCCACAACTACTGAGCCTGCGCTCTAGAGCCCGCGAGCCACAACTACCGAAGCCCGCGAGCCACAACTACTGAGCCCACGTGCTACAACTACTGAAGCTCATGCGCCTAGAGCCCGTGTTCTGCAACAAGAGAAGCCACAACAATGAGAAGCCCGCGCACCGCAACGAAGAGCAGCCCCTGCTGGCTGCAACTAGAGAAAGCCCGCGCACAGCAAAGCAGACCCAACACGGCCAAAAAATAAATAAATTTATTTTTAAAAAAACAAAAAGAAACTGGCCACTGCCAGAAAATAAAGACCAGATGAGTCTGATAGTGTACATGCTCATTCTAATCTCTCAGGATTAATAGTGCTTATCAGGAAACGTGGAGCAGGCTACGTGTGCTCAGGAAGCCACCCTGGGCAGCCCAAGCAACACCCACGGTTGAGAACCACAGCGGGTTTGGAAGTGGGGGAGGGGTGGGCAGAGAGATGGAAAAGCAGGAAAGCAAAATGGAGCAGGAGGTACAGGGAAAAAAAAGCTGTAAGAAGCAGAGGGAGCAGGAAAATACAGGACAAGGACTGGGGCCAAAGTATCATGGGGAGAGAAGGTGGTCAGTGGAGTGAAGAGGAAGAGAAATGAAGATAAAGGCTCAACAAATCAGGAAGGTCAAGGGGACCCGATCCTAGGATCCATTCTGCCACTGCCCCATTTCTCCGGTCCTTCTCACATAAAACTTCTCAAAACATCATCTATATTTGGTATGTTGACCTCCTCACCTCCCATTTTCTCTTCAACCCACACCTAGTTTCTAGTTCCAAGATACCGTTTACCGTAATACGTTTGTTCCTATCCCACTTCAGAATAAATTTCATGTGGAAGCTCGATACAGAAAACAAGTTAAAGAGGAACTATCTTGGTGGACTCAAGAGCCATGTGACCTCCCCCCTGGGCCCCAAGGATCTCCATGGAATTCTAGGAGTCCGTGGAATTCGTAGAGTCCATTGGTAACCAATAATCTTGTCGAATTCCACTTGTTTGAAATGATAAGGAAATGGAGGCCCAGCAAGAAGTAATCTATACAAGGTCAGGGGGCTCCTGACTGGCAGACCTGGGAATAGAATTCACTCTTTGACTCACATGATGCATACCGTTGGCTGAGACACTAGATAGTTCCTTGTCTGGTCCCGTCACATTCACTGGCCACACAGAGATGAAAAGTGCTGATGGATTTTGCCATCTAAGTAGTGGGGCAATGCTTTAAGAAAGAAGGAAGGGGACTTCCCTGGTGGCGCAGTGGTTAAGAATCCGCCTGCCAATGCAGAGGACACGGGTTCAAGTCCTGGTCCAGGAAGATCCCACATGCCATGGAGCAACTAAGCCCGTGTGCCACAACTACTGAGCCTGTGCTCTAGAGCCTGCGAGCCACAACCACTGAGCCCGTGTGCTGCAACTACTGAAGCCCACACGCCTAGGGCCCGTGCTCTGCAACAAGAGAAGCCACCGCAGTGAGAAGCCCACACACCGCAATGAAGAGTAGCCTGTGGAACATGTCATTTTAAATATATTGTAAAGACTCAGTTTTAATAAAAAGTTTAATATGAAAAAAAAAGAGTAGCCCCCGCTTGCTGCAACTAGAGAAAGCTTGCACTCAGCAATGAAGACCCGACGCAGCCAAAAAATAAATAATGAAAGAAATCTATAAAAAAAAAGAAAAAACAAAAAAGAAGGAAGGAGGAAGGAGGAAAGGAAAGAAAAGAAAAGAAAAAGAAAGGAAGGAAGGAAGAAAGCGGGAGGAAGAGAGGTTGAGAGGGACGAAGGAAGGAAGGGAGGAAGGGAGGCGGGGAAGGAGGGAGAGAGGAAGAAAGCTACAGCAAAAAGGTCAGCCTGTTTTTGGTGATACTGTTAGAACGTTGGCTCTTGCAGCTACAGAGCTAAGACTGCCTTAATCAAGTTAACTTTCTCTGCTGAGAGGCTTATACAAGACACCTCGGAGTATCCTTTTATCAGAATGCAAAGGGTCTTCTAAAGTGATGTTGCAACCAGGTTGGAAAAGGTATATTTCAAAATGATGACAAAGGTCAGAAATTGTCTTAATTATCGAGCTAACCCTAATTTTCTTGGTGAAGTCATTTTTCACTGGCAAAAACACAGATTTAAAAAGCCATAGGATAAACATGTGAGTGGGCATTTGAGTGGGCATTTCAGGGGCCAAATGTCCATCATCACACTCTGTGATCTGTCCATTTAGAATGAGCTTTGATTTCAACGGACTTAACTACTTAGTTATAGGTCTGGTACCTATTAGGGCAATGGGCATACGCATCCTTGGCTTATTCCCAAGCCTTGCTTTAAGGACACTGAGGAATGATAAGATAATAAACGGTAGGATAAGGGAATATCAGTCATGGCCAACAGCAGGTCCCTGGTCAACACATTTGTCATCTTTCTTTGCCTCCTCTTTGCCTGGTCAGAGTCTCAGATTTTCGTTTGCTGTGGAATCAATTTCTCCTTTGGTTGTCTTCTGGGTCATAACTCACCAGTTTGAACTGTCTGCTTCTGAAGTACAATCTAAATGAGACTTGCAGCTTTCCTATGGCTAGGTCCCATTTTCCTATGCTAAATTCCTGACAACCAATGATTCTTAAGAGCTGTCTATCTTTTGACAGGCAATATTTTTTCTGATTAAAAAGAAACCCTGTTACTGTTCTATAATTATTTTAGTTGCAGTTATCCCAACTCACCCCTCCTTTTAGGCATAGGTTTGCCCTCAAAGTAGAAGTGTCAACAAACCATCAATAAACCTTGCTGTTCCATAGTGGCTTACGGAAAAAGAAGGGAATGCTCCCAGCTCTTCCTGAAATACATTCAAAACAATATTGACTGAGTGCTAGCAAAGTATGCTTGCTTCTCTGGCGCTCAGGAAGTTTATGTCTGACTTTAATTCCAAATGAGCACCCGCCATCAAACCCAGACATTCCAATCCACAACACAGGTTCCAGCACTTTGGCCCTTAGCTGCTGCTTTTTAGTCGCTAGAGATTCTCTTCTTCTGCTTAACTCTCTTCTCTAGACATACAAGCTAACCAGAATTTCCCCGGTTCTATAATAAAAAAGAAGAAGAAACTAACGTGTGTAGTGCTTCAAGTGTGGGGGTAGGGGGAGTAGGGAGCCTCTTAATGTAGACAACAGGTCTGAATTTACACTTCTGCCCTCCCTTCTCTCTGGCCATACACTTTATGCACTCCTAAACATGAGTAGCCAGACTGAAGGCTTTATTATCACCAGTATGTGTTATGTACACAACAGCTATAGCACATTGTAATGATGGACTCCATTTGCAGCAGAAGCAAAATTGAAAAAGAAAATGGGCATACTATAGAGGTATATACTGAACTAATGTCGTTTCTTTTTTGACAGCGTTGCTGGAATGGTAAATCAAAGAATGCCAGGGTGTGTCAGGATTTCAACAAAGTGACCCATGATACTTTTTTTTAGATGGAAAGGAGAAAGGTGGGCAGAATGATAGCATGCTCTTTTCTGGTTGAGCAACCATGCTCAAAGAGGGCTGATGAAGAACTGTTTTTCAATATAGACAGGGTTCTACAAAGGGCTTGCCACAGGGCTTTGTATTTGCTCTAGGCCTTGGTGTGGGAACTTGACGTCATTTGTTCTTGAAGCTCCACAGATGATTCCAATGTGCAACCAAGGAGGAGAACCGCTAGTACAGGATAGGCGGTTCACATACTACCCTAAATACTATTTTAAGCCTTCAGATAATCTCTTCCTGATACCGATAACTGTCTTCCAAAGATCCGGTGTTTGATACGGTTTCACAGGTGCTTAAAGCAAGGGTAGAAAGAGAACACTTAAAGTTCATCTCAACTAGGATAAAGGTCTGGAAAATTACACAGAAAAAGGGCTTCATCCACAGGGTCCAGGAGGGACCTCAACTGGATGTCACTGAGACGTTTCACAAACACCAAAATCCCTCAAAAGCCATTGACAAGAACAGCCCCATTATGTGGAATGCGAAGTTAATAAAGAGGCACTCTCTTAGTGCCGAGGAATAAAAACAACAACAACAAACCAAAGATTTGTTTTATGGAAATGATTGTGCCTCCTTATTTAGAATCAGGTCATTATAATCACAGGTTTATAAAAAGATAACTTCAAATTAACACAAAAGTCGGGGAGATGAGCAGTGTACCAACGTTTGATTTGCATATCCACAGGGAAAGTTAGATTTTAACTCCAGTCACTTTGGCAAACAAAAAGAACAAGGCACTTTATTATTGGAGGCTTCGCTAAAAATGTCCGTGGGTCACAGAACAAGGCATCCAAGGCCAATTACGTTGAGTGCAAAGACTTCAGGCAGTGAGGAACTTGTCTCTTCTCTGTCTCTGCAAGGGTATCAACCTCATAACATCGGCACAGTTAATAACTCTCTGACCTTTAAAAGGCATTTCATGAGCAAATTAGGTCAATTAGTACAGAGCAATTTACATTAAAAAAAAATCCCAACCGCTTTATAACTGGGGGGAGGGGGGGAGTCGCTAATTCCTTGCATCAGTGGTATGTTAACAGGCAATATTTCAAGAGGGTTTGCTCAGTTCCAATGGACGCAACAAAGACACAAAAAAAGCCACAGTGAAATGCAAACAGCCTTCGAATGTACAACCCCAGATTTCACCTTTAACCTCTGCTGCTCAGTGTTACCTGTTCATGGTCATTTATACTAAACTGTGGAGGACTCTCCACTGCTCGAAGGGATGTGAGCATAGTCAGTGTGGAAGGGAAGTTCTTGGGGGAAGTGGGGAATCCGATCTCCCTTCATGAATGGGTAAAAAGTATTCGAAGGATCCTTTCTCACTTTTCTATTGATATATAAATCCCCTCCCCCATTCTCCTTACAATGAGCTACACACTGTGCTAGGTGTTTACATGCATTATTTCATTTAGTTTTCACACTAACTCTGCAGGAGAGATATTGTCCCCATTTTACACACAGGAAACAGGCTTATAAAGGTTTTGAATGACTTGCTGAAGGTCACAGAGATGGCAGGTTGTGGAGCCGAGACCCACCCAGTTTTGCCTGACTCTGTGGGCCAAATGCTTTTCATATCAACATGCTAGCCTTCACTCTACCGCTCTGTCTCCCTTCCACTTCCTTCCTTTTTTTCCTCCTCAAAGCCCAAAGAGGTGGATGAGTGGTGGTCTTGGAAGGATTTTAAAGAAAGAAGGTCTAAGCCAGTTCTCTTTTATACCTCTCCCAAAGTTCTGCGATTTTCAATTTCCCCACACATGGCCTGGTCACCAGGATCCAAGAAAACACAGGCTTCCAACAGGGTCATGGTATATCTTTTTCTGTCCAATCTCTCCAGGGTTTCAGTGACTACATTTTTCAAATTCCAAATCAGGGCATATAGCCGGGAACACTGGCTTTTATTTAAGAGAACGTGAGGACAACATATCTAAAATCAAAACTTAAAAGGTCCTTGTGGCGCCTGGCAGACAGATAGAGGGCCGGCACCATACGGACTCGGTGACTGAGTCATTGGAGGTTGATCACACGTGGAGAGTAAATCTTTGTCAGTGGAATTCAACCGGGTGGTCTTTCTGACGAATCTTTGCGTTACAGCCTTAATGTAGGCTTCCTGAACCTGGTGGCTTGTCAATCTACAAGTACTTATTTAGATACAAGGCTGTGGATCCTAAGAGACAAGCTGTTAGTTATTAGCTCTAATCCTAGGCTAGAAGATGCCCATAAAGATTAAAACTTGTTTCCTTTTTTCTAACGATTAACAGCCTAGCTGAAGAGCGATCAACTGTAATTGGGGAACGAAGAAGGTAATAAATGCATTACTGAGACCACTTGCTTTACAGAGCCATTGATTTAATCCTTAAATTTTGCAGGTTGTAAATTACTCATTAGAAGGCAGAAAGCAAAATAGCCATAATCCGTTTAGTGCCTCCAAACTCCAAAGACTTAGAGGAGGAAATCCATGGAAACAAGAGACCTGATGTGTTCTTTTACTGCTACTTCTTAATGGGCAAAGGTGGTTAAACAATACGGACAAGCCCATGTAATTACCCTGATGCGCTGGTCCACAGGTCAGGGGTGGGCTTGATTCAATTCACGGAGGGCTGACCCACAAATGGTGGGAAAATGCCCCTTCTTTTTCCACTCAGCCGCATCGTACCTCCAGATTGTTTCATGAGACCAGAGCAGTAGCCCATAGCATTCATTAGGGCATTCACTCCTATCTGTTATTTTCTAATCAGTGCCGGGACTAGGACAAGAGGCCAGGTACCAGAGAGAAATTAGAAGGGGGCGAAGAGGAGGCTGTCCCCCTCTCCATACATGGGGAATGCAGCTCCCAATTACAAAATGTTCAACTGCAAAATAACTAGATAATTAGTCTGTAGGTTTCTTTACATGTACAGAAAGCCACATATATTTGGCTTGAATATGGATCTTATAAGCTTAACGTGTAAACACTTAACCATTTACTAATGGTTTTTGTACATACTAAGGGTAAAATTCAATTTTAGACGCTTAGTGGTAATGAAGCAAACAGTATGCAGGATGCCTTTGGCACTGGCACTCTGCACGGGTTTTGAGATCAGAATTTGAATCAGTGCATATTCCCTTTTCTCAATACTGTGATGCCCTTTATATATTGGGTATAGAACATAGCTTCTGGCTCACCTTTAGGCTTTATTCAACAAAACAGCTACTGGCTCACTTTTGTACTGAGCAACCTCTGATTCTGCAGTAGCAAACTGAGTTACCCAACACAAAAGATTTCCATTCATTTTCTACTTGACAGTCTAATAAAAGTTTGTGATGTCACCAGGCAGGTGCTGTGTCTATCTTGTGTTCCATTCACTACCCACCATGCTGCTGTTGCTCAATAAATCATTACTGATAATGAAACAAAATCTAATTTAAAAAATTATAGCTGTTCTGGAAACGTGTTTATTTACTTTGTTAAAGTAATTATAAAGTAAGTGTTTCCTAGATAGATCATTTAACCATGGCGTGTGATAAAAATACTGTTTTCTTCCCACATCTTGCTTTAAAAAAAAAAGCTACATTTTTTTTAACAGCAGAAAGCTATACTAAAGAATTTTAAAGACCCCTGGCATTAGAAATAGCGATATCGAAGCATTTGAAATAACTGTTGAGACATCTTAAGAGAAACAGGAAATAACTCATAGTAATTTTGAAAATTATAACTTGAAGCTTCTAGGTCACTTGTCCCATGAAAGACCCCATTCTGGCCACTTTTAGTGGAGACAAGAAATGACATTTGGCTTTTTCCCATTCCTGGGGATGAAGTACTTGAGTTTTCTTTCGACTTACCCTGAGTGGATTTTCATTAAGGTAAGGGGGTTCACCTTCTACCATTTCAATCGCCATAATCCCCAGAGACCAGATATCAACTTTTGGACCATAAGCTTTTCGAGTCACCACCTCAGGTGCCATCCAATAGGGAGTTCCCACCATAGTGCTTCGTTTACTTTGCTCAGGGGTGATCTGGGCACAGAACCCAAAATCAGCTGCAGAGAAGAAAAGTCAGTTAAAATCAGCTCAAATTATTTTTCTTTTACAAGAGGTCACTTTCAGATATGGCCATACTTTCCTTTAGTTAGACTCTGAGCTTTTACAACTGCCTGGCTCATATCCTTCTGTTACCTGACCTCTCAGCTGGTCCAGATTTTAAACGGGCCTGAAATAACTGACTGATGTGATGTCATTTTTACTAGACCTCAATCTGGTTCCCTCCCCACACTGTTCCCTCTAACTTACGGAATCTTTTAGTTTTCTAATTAGCTATTTGTCATCCAGCAGATGGAAGCCATTAGAAATTCTGAACTATCGAACCCCCTGAATCTGGTCACGATCTACAGGAACACAACATTAGAAAAATTCTTTACCTCAAACTGGGCTGTAAATGCCTTCAAACCCATCACTTTCAATAGCCCTTTACTTCTCAAGATAGACAGTAAAAGAGTAGAAATCCCCTGACACTCTCTCAAATGCCATCTGAACCATAATACCTACTCAATTTAACAGAGCCATCCATCCCAAGGAGAATATTGTCACTCTTTATGTCTCTGTGGATCACTTGGTTTGAGTGCAAGAAATCCAAAGCTTGGAGGCACTATTGAATCAGGAAAAAAAAGTTCTAATTATATCACAAAAATTTGTTTAGATGTGCTTCATTTCTAGATAAATTTTGGGCAAGGGTATAATTTTATGTTGTTGGGTGAAATAAATTACTAAAGGTTTTCAATGCCATTTTGAAATCATGTTACCATTTACATCAGTGATGCAACTTAGCGTTATACATGTGAAAGCTCCCGAATCAGACTTGGACATGAAGAGTGATGGTGTGATAAGTAGCACTAAATCATTAATACAGCCACATGAGCCAATTACTATAATCATACTTTGACTTACTTATCTGGAGGATATGGATTCAGCTTGGTCGTTTACAGATACAGTAAGCGTCTGCATCTGTGGTGTGATTTCATGTAGTAGGTCTGGAGTGGAACCCTGGAATCTGCATTTAAAACAAGTGCCCCAAGCTATTTCTGATGGACCAACCGCCAGGTTTGGGAACCACTTCTAGGCTCTGAAGTGACTATAGGTACTTGTTTGGAAATGGCTTTGCATTGTAATACTAAAAGACGGAAACCACAGGCTAAAGGTTGAAGAATCCCCTGAATATTTTAAGTTTGATTAATTGCATGAATAGGAAATATATGTGTTTGGTGGATATGTGTGCATACTGGGAAGGAGGAAATTTAAGTGAACAATTTAAAATAAAAAAACAACAAAAGACCAGCTGGAAGTATTTGGTTTTGTTTTACTATCATTGATTTTCAAGTTTCAGTGGGTCAGAGTTCCTCCCTGTGTCTATAGAAAACCTCAACGAATGGGGTAGAGGGTAACACCCAAGATGAGACTCCAATGAGTGTTTTTTTTTAATATTGAAAAAATTAATATAATATTAAAATATCCTTCATTTAGCTTGAAACTAGGGATATGCCACTGTTATTGGAAAAGAGGCAGACACTCAGACTCACTGGAGGGCTCCGAGGGAGGTGAAGATTGTACTATGAAAGCAACTACTTTCTGGACTGAGGGAGGACCTTGTTTAAACTGCCTTCTAGAAAATGACTGGATTATAATGTGGTCTATATTATACATGGATTACATTGCACATGCAAGGCAAAATAACTGTCATGTGAAAATTCCCCCCAGTCAGAAAGAAGTTCCATGCCAACATTACTGTTTTCCATATTCACCAAGACTCCAGCATGCAGGCTTAGATATGGCACCTTGTGAATGGCATAATAGAACTCAAAAAGATCCACAGCAAAGCAACTAAAATAAACAAAGGGGCTGGGGAGGGAGGGTTAGGATTTAAATTGGAGTTAGGATCTTCAATTGTTTTTTAGTACACAAGATGTACTATTGCTACTTTGATGTTACAAACATTCTGAATAATCAAAGATAAAAAACTGTCAATCTTGGTGTTCTCATCAACCAGAGAAATGTTCTATTTTCTTACCTCTCTGCAGACGGCTGCTATCTGTCCTTCATCCATACAGGTCTCTGTGACCACATCAGTCAAAGAGCCACCAGCCAAGTATTCCATGACTACCCATAGTTCATCACCCACTAAGTAGCTACAACGAGAGAAGAAAAAGACGTTGACTCAGGCCTAAGGAAGTGGAGACCCTTCTACATTTCCATTAAGAAGGGAACGTGCAGTTAGTCTCTGCATTCGGGCATATTACATAACAAGAGGAAAATATCAATAATGCGTATGAGACACGTCCTTAACATTAGAAGAGAATATGCATGGAAATCGAAGGATCATCAGATAAAAGTGCACCGTGGAAGGAAGGAAAAGAGCAAGGAGGCCTCTGGTGACTGACTACTGTCAATCCTTCCATTGTAAAAAGCTAGTTTCAATGAACAGGATCAGTGAATAGCCCTTTTGGATAACTCAAGCCACAGTGTTGATTTCTTGGACTGAACTGACCCATGGCATACAGTTTTACAGGATAATTTATTCGGATCTCAGCATTATTTTTGATTCTACTCAATTAACTACAGAAATCTTTTCAGGTAGTGGCTGAATCAAAGAGAATCAAAGAGACTCATGTTGGCAATGGATTTACTGGGCTGAGGTCTCTGTTCTGATAGAAGTCAGTTATGACATGCCCATTATCTTTAAGTAGTTATTGAGGGACACAGCCCAAGTGATCAAATATGGAGAGGCAGGTCACCAGAGCAATGTGGGCAAATTCAAACCCCTGGGATCATCTGAAGGCACTTTAGCAGTATGATCAGGTCTCTCTCTTCCCCTGCTCAGCAAGAGAGAGAAATTACAGTGAATGGAATGACCCCAACAATTCTACCCTGCCCCCAGCTTAACATCAGTATGAAGCAAGCCTTTCTATTCAGTGGTGCTCAAACTGCAGTGCCCGTAAGACTCACCTGGGAAGTTTGTTCAAAAGGAAATTTCTCATTAAAATTCTCATTTCATAAAAATGAAATATCTCATTAGTGATGGAGAACAGCCTAGAAATCTGCATTGTTTAGAAATGCAGTTTTTACAAAATTACAAGAGTGAAGTCACTCTGCTGCAGATGGTCCCTAAATGACACTTTATGAAACCCTGATTTCGACTATAAAACCTGACCCTCCTTCGTTTTGCCCCCCTTTTGCCTCCTTCTGTACCACTGGTCTACTTGGCACAAAACACAGAAAGCGAGATCTTAAACTCACTGAGGTTGTAGACCTGGTCTTGTTTCCTTTGTATCCCCTCAGGGTACACAGCACAGTGGTGCTAAACAAACACTTATTGAAACTGAATGAGACAGATGTTAAACCACAACTGAAGAGTTACTGCTGTCTTTAAATGCCTATTAATAACCCACTGCTAATACCACTGATGAAAGAGACATTAATTACCCGGTCTAGGAAAAAGGTTTGAGATTAAAGTGTCAATTCCCTAGACCTCACTGTCAATTCATCACAAAACACCCATGAAAGCAGGGCCATTGTAGTCTGCCTCCTTTACTTAGATAGCCAGAGACTGCACTGACTCCAAACAAACACTTGATGAAACGTTTAAAACACCACAGCTCTCTCCTATATGCAATAGCCTACTTCCTGGCAATAGGGGGTCACAATCCTCAAAAGGAAATTACACAAACTGCTCATGTTTGGAAGCAAGACCATAAAATGTGTCTTCAAATGTTTAATGCGTGGACACAGATAACTGGGTGCAAGTTTAGCAATAGGTCTGATACTCAATATTCTGTAGCATTTGAGAACTATTTGTAGAATGGATGCTAAATGAATAGATCCTAAATAAAAATAATTGGCCAAGAAAATGATATCCCATAAAGAAAACAAGTACATGATGAGAGAAAACACTTACCTATCTAAATAATTAACAATATTGGGGTTCTTATTTTCCCTCATGACCAGAATTTCATTAATAATTAATTCCTTTTTGGGTTGCTGTTGAAGGTTCATCTGCTTTATGGCCACCTGAATAATGATTAAAATGCGAGAATGAATTACCGTCATCTGACTAAACACAAGCATCCATATTTTTTGGAAACAGTGTCAGGCATACAGATCCTTTATTTTACTAAGCTCTTCCTCGATGCCACAAACCCATGCTCCTTTTCTTTGGTCAATCATGAATTCGTCATTCACTTCAGATACTTTGGACACCAGTGAAGTAAACATATGTCAACTCAGTGCTACCCATTTTTTCAGGCACAGATGCCATCGAAGAGGAATTCTGATCAATATGAATAAAGGAAAGTAGAAGTCAGAATTGAATGTTAACACTTACCTCTTGTCCTGTGGCGATGTCTAGCGCTGTATAAACAGTACCTGATGCCCTGTGAAGGTGAAAATGATCAAATGAATAAGCAATCAAAGTGTTATCAATATATTTTATTTGGAATTACATGTAATCATTTTCAGGAGAGGGAAATCAGAAAACTCAAGATTAAGGATGAAGTACAAAAGGAACAACCACTCTGTATAGTAATTGCTCCCCAAACTATCATGATGTATCTCTTTTGGTGGGCCAGGAGCTCCAATCAGATTTTCTGTGTGCCACGGAACTAGGCAGTCATAAATTGAGCAAAATGGCCTTGTTCCTTTCAGGAAACTCCTGGAATATTTTGAACACTCCTTGGATGTTGCACAACCAACCCTGCAGTCCTTGATTAAATACCTTAGGAAAGATTATATCATCTTTTGCTCAGGCAACTGTAAATTAATCTTTGTTTTTAACATATGGACAGAGTGGCTTTTTTCATATATTTCTAATTCTTAAGAATATCTTTGTCTAACAAATTAATCACTCCCAGTACAGGTACTTACTGCACTTACCTGCACTGTAGCTATACAAAGCAACAACAATGTGGCTTTATTGTTGAGCCATTTTTTTCTTTTTGTTAAATTTCGCAACAGCTTCTATGCTTAGGTTTCACTCCAGCCCACTACTGTCTTAAAATCTATCATTCCTTAAGTCTTAGTAGTACTCATGCTTCTATTCTAACTTCAATTACGGGGTTCCCTTGCTTTGAAAATAGAAATTGTCTAGTAAAGCTGAATTCACAGTAACTTCCTGTGAAACACACATGCATTCTGAACCACCTCCTTACCCCATCCCCATGAAAAAGGAAAAGCCTAGTCAATTGCATTGAAACATTTGTGGTGAATAAAGGAATTAGGATAGAGATCAGTTCTATGATTCAGCAGGCATTGTAATGCTGCTACAGTTAAGATCTAAACTTTCTGGTAATTGCTGTTTCTCCTTTGCTTTCTATTTTTCTCCCTTGCTGTTTTGTTTTCTGAGTCCAGGAAGTCTTTCCTTATGTCACCCATTTCCTTGTTATTCTTCTCCCTTCTCCCTGGATCGGCCAAACTACTTCTCACAGGCCTAGGAAGTTTACGTTACCTGCTCCTAGGGAATAAAATGGACGGCGTAGTAGAAGGAATATTTGACGGCTAACAGAGATCTGAGTTCTAATGTTTGCCCTAATATCAACAAGCTATATGATCTTGAGGTAGTCACTTCCCCTTTCTGGGTTTCAGTCCCCTCACTTGGAATATAGTGATCACAGTAACAGTAAACGTGTGTCGAGCGTGTTGTGCGTGTCAGGTACTACACTAAGAACTTAATCTTATGCAATCCTTACCATGTTTCTGTGAGGCAAGTGCTTTTACCCCCATGTTACACATGAGGAACCTGAGGCTCAAAGAGGTTAAGTAATCTGCCCAAGGTTATATAGTTTAAAATCCAAGTCCATCTGACTCTCTGGCCTATAAAATACAGGAAAGGGGCTACTTCATTTGTAAGGTTCTTTTATTTCACGGTCTAGAATCTAAGAACTCTACTGTCCTCCTCACTGGGTGTGGGTATTTAAATATCTTTTGGAATGAGAGTGAAAAATCACACTTACTTAACAGATGCTACCTAAATTTGGTAATTTCAGACATTCCTTAGGATTGAGGCTTATATTAAACAAATCAGTCTCAATTTTATGTTTGAGATTCTGGGTTCAGAGCACATATTTGGTGCTCAAGAAGTATTTGTTCAACGAACAAACTAATAAAAGTCTTTGCAAGCAAACATGTAATTGAAGTAAAACCGTTCCTTTCTGTGAAGGAAACATTTCTTCTACTTAAATCTACAGATAAGCTATCAGACATTCCTGATTTCAGGGGCCAGTTTGTGATTTGTCCTTCTGAATTCAGAATTGCCTGGGTTCAAAGGAACAGATCACCTCAACCTGGTGTGTATTTCAGCTGCATTAAGCCCTGAGCAACTACTTAAATCTATTTGCAGAATGATTCAAAAATGCCTTTACTTGGTTTATTCCTATATCTGTAGCCAACTTGCACAATTCCTTCAGAGGCACAAAAAAGTGATGGCATCTGCAAAATGAGCACCTATCTCATTGGGCTACAGAGAATCGAATGGCACAATTTATATAAGCATTTAGCCTTGTGCCCAGATCAGAGCTGATACTCAATAGGGTAACTGCTATTTAAAAAATTTTTAAATTTTATGTTGAAGTACAGTTGATTTACAATGTTCTGTGAGTTTCAGGCGTACAGCAAAGTGATTCAGTTATACATATGCATGTATCTATTCTTTTTCAGATTCTTTCCCCATATAGGTTATTACAGAATATTGAGTAGAGTTCCCTGTGCTCTACAGTAGGTCCTTGTTGATTATCTATTTTATATACAGTAGTGTGTATGTCAATCCCAAACTCCTAAAGGTGGGGGGGGGAGATGGCAACTGCTATTATTATCATTTGTCGCTGCCACTGCTGTTATTGGTTTCACAGTAAAGGATGACATTTACTGAGTCGTTAGTTGGCCCTTCCCAATCTCCCAGCCAAAACATCCTTGCTAGTGTCTGCCCCTATTTTCAAAAAGGACAAAGGCCAAAGCTGACCTATTTGAACACTTTTTGGAGCTCCTCCGTCCTTTTTCCCCCCCGTTAGAAAAGTGGTTTTGCCTTTTTCTTTAAGTACGGAATGTCTTTATCAAATGAAGCCGCACGCAGAAACCCTCAATATAAAATGGGAGCTGTTCAAGTTAAAGCTAGGGCGGGAAGCTCTAAATTCCTGCCCAAGTGGCCTTCCCCTTATTCAACCCCTCTGCCCCCCGCCCCCAAGTCCATTTCCACTGGCCTAGGAGCTAAAATTGCGATTGACTTAGAGTACAGGGGGGATTAGTCTTTAGCATCTCCAGAGCTTTACCTTTTTTACTCCCTTAAAATTGTTAGAGTACTAACCCTGGAATCCCAATAGCCAGGGTTTTATGGCATTCTGTGGTATAGAATTGCCACAAATCCCCACTCCACAGGAGTTTAAAGACCCTGAAACTCTAGAACATAGGTTATTAACTCAAAAACGAGCTTTTCTCCTCACTTCCCCTTCCTCCACCTTATTGCATATATGCCCTTGTTGGGTGGGAACCATTTCCCCCTTCCCCCCAACTCTTGTTCCCAGTCTTATAATGGTGATATCCTCCCCTAGCCCACTTCGCACCGCCTATCCCCACACCAAACATGTTGTTAGGCATTTGGAATTCACTCCTCTGACCAATAAGGTATTGATTGGCCCGACTTCCAGCCTATGTAGAATCCTCAACACAAATGCACAAACTCAGGTACGAATCTGCAGAGTAGAACTTAGTGTCAGCACTCCTAGCACTTCTCTGCACCCCAGTTCTGATGCCTGTCCATATTTCAGCAATTTAAGATTCAACTGGTATAAATGTGAATCTCTCTCATTCTCTTATTCACCTACTAAAGCACTTTTTGGCCGCTGAGGGGTTAAGGAAGTAGGCTTCGTCCCCATCTACTCAAACCTCCCTGGGTTCAAATCCTCCACCCAATTCCTAGTTGTGTGATCCTGGGTAAATAATTTAACCTCTCTGTGGCTCAGGATTAAAGGAGGATTAAATGTGTACAGTGTTTAAAACCAGTTCTGGCATATACTAATTGCCTAACAATAATAATACTTATCATTATTATTAGGTTAATTGCTACCTAATATATTCATTAAGTTCCCAAATTGCAATCTGTGGATCACTATAAATCTTTTTAAGTATCTGGGAGTTTCCAAGATATCTTGGTGTTTCAAATTCATAACAGAAATTTGATATTTACCTAAGGTGAAGCTAATGAAAATATCACATATATTTCCTTTTAGCTAGAATTATATCAACTTGTGATTACAATACATATCTCACGCTGGTCAAATTCTCTAAGTAGCAGTTATATGTTTTTTGTTTTCGTTTTTTTGCTTAATAAAGTATGGGAAGTAAACTATAATAAAATATAGTTTAATAGTTATTATTATTCACAATGTGGAGTTCACAAAGACAAATAATTGTGTACTCCCAAAGAAACAGTCTTTGAGCCAACAAGATGCCACAGTAATTCCCAAAAGACAAGTTTTGCTACAGCTGGGGTATGTTGAAGGATCTCAATGGGTATCTTTATAAAATCTGTCAGTCACTTTAATAGAAAAAAGTCAGTATCATGCAGCACTTTAGGCAGTAAGGATGGCAGAAATCAAACAAAGATGGCAGTTAAAACGAATTCTCTGGTGTATTGGGGATGGTGTGCTAAAATGGTCAAGACTGTCAATTTGATTTTTATGCCATTTAATTACATTGATCCCTTTTATCCTTCACCGCGGGCTGCTCATTGCGGTGGCTTCTCTCGTTGCGGAGCATGGGCTCTAGGCGCTCGGGCTTCAGCAGTTGTGGCACGTGGGCTCAGCAGTTGTGGTGCACGGGCCTAGTTGCTCTGCGGCATGTGGGATCTTCCTGGACCAGGGCTCGAACCCGTGTCCCCTGCATTGGCAGGTGGATGCTTAACCACTGCGCCACCAGGGAAGTCCTTCATTGTAGTTATACTGAAGCCAAATTACTATAGGGAGAACATTTGTTTATGATGGGGACTTTGTTTATTCCAAACCTCAGTCCTTCAGATGGTATAAAGAAATCATGCCTTATCAGGACTCAAGGGAATATAGAGATCATCCAGTTTAATCCCCTCACTACAGATGAAAAATCTGAAGCACAGAGAGCTGGGGGGTATGCCCAAGAGGACACAGCTAGTAAGTAACAAAAACCTCACTTTGAGCAAGAGATCTTTTGGTGAACCTAGGAATTCAAGTATTCAATTCAATTCAACCGTAGTTCAGTGAACTATGATTCAAGAATATTAAACCAACAGATTGCTCAACCGTTGGGCCTCATCTACAGTGTGATGTGTACTGCTGGGTTCTTGGCATCACATTAGATGCTTTATCAACAGTTTCTCCCTGACCTGGCCAAGCACTTAATATTCAAATGGAAACACTGGCATCTAGCCTAAAGGGTCCAGAAAGAAACAAAACAATTCACTATTTCTCCCTTTTCCTCCCAAGACAAGTCAGTTTAATTATCAGTAATCTTCATCAGGTTTTGATGTTTCCTGCTCAGAGCCAATGTCAAGCCATGATCATGAGTAGTTGCCAAAGCAGCAACATGGTAGGACTTATAATTTAGATAAATCTGATTTCAGCATAGAAATACTGATAGATTAGAGGAGGGAAAGAAGGGCAGGCCAGTGGGGCTAGGAAGAAGCTCATGGTCTGGGAGAAAAAGGAAAGGGCAACAGGACTAGAGGGCTCAACGGGGTCCGAGGAGAGCCTCATGGGAATAAGAGTGAGAGAGCCAGAAGGATAGGGCATTATTCAAGTTTAAGGTTTCCTAAGTATAAATCTGGTGCTAATGAGATCACAGTCAGGGATTTAATCCACATTTAGGTTGGTTATTTTTTACATCTACTTTGACTTCTACTGCTGCTGCTGCTAGAAAAGGTTGTATCATTTATTGAGCCTTTCTGCCTTCTCTATGTAAATGCCATGAGCTCACTTAATGCTCACCCTATACAACCCTGTGAGGTCAATTCTATTATCTTCCTTTTACAGATGGGGAAAGTGGAACTGGGAAATGGTAAGTAGCTTGCCCAAGGTTACACAGTTAGAGTCAGCAGCTGAGCTCAAAAATCCATTGGTTTAATGTAAAATAGATAGCTAGTGGGAAGCAGCCGCATAGCACAGGGAGATCAGCTCCGTGCTTTGTGACCACCTAGAGGGGTGGGATAGGGAGGGTGTGAGGGAGATGCAAGAGGGAGGGGATATGGGGATATATGTATACATATAGCTGATTCACTTTGTTATACAGCAGAAACTAACACACCAGTGTAAAGCAATTATACTCCAATAAAGATGTTAAAAAAATATACTAGTACAATTAGAAAATACAGGAGAACTTTTAAGTAATAAAATTAATAAATTAAAAAAAACCCAATATACTGTAAAAAAAAAAAAAAGCATTGGTTCGACTCCACATCCCATGCTCTTTTTTCGTCTGCAGCTTTCATTTTTAAATTTATTTTTGTATTTTTAAAATTTTTTTAATTAAACAAGTTTTTTAAACATCTTTATTGGAGTATAATTGCTTTACAATGGTGTGTTAGTTTCTGCTTTATAACAAAGTAAATCAGTTATACATATACATATGTTCCCATATCTCTTCCCTCTTGCGTCTCCCTCCCTCCCACCCTCCCTATCCCACCCCTCTAGGTGGTCACAAAGCACCGAGCTGATCTCCCTGTGCTATGCGGCTGCTTCCCACTAGCTATCTACCTTACGTTTGGTAGTGTATATATGTCCATGCCACTCTCTCACTTTGTCACAGCTTACCCTTCCCCCTCCCCATATCCTCAAGTCCATTCTCTAGTAGATCTGTGTCTTTATTCCCATCTTGCCCCTAGGTTCTTCATGACCATTTTTTTCCCCTTAGATTCTACATAAATGTGTTAGCATATGGTATTTGTTTTTCTCTTTCTGACTTACTTCACTCTGTGTGACAGACTCTAGGTCCATCCACCTCACTACAAATAACTCAATTTCGTTTCTTTTTATGGCTGAGTAATATTCCATTGTATATATGTGCCACATCTTCTTTATCCACTCATCTGTAGATGGACACTTAGGTTGCTTCCATGTCCTGGCTATTGTAAATAGAGCTGCAATGAACATATTGGTACATTACTTTTTTTGAATTATGGTTTTCTCAGGGTATATGCCCAGTAGTGGGATTGCTGGGTCCTATGGTAGTTCTATTTGTAGTTTTTTAAGGAACCTCCATCCTGTTCTCCATAGTGGTTGTATCAATTTACATTCCCACCAACAGTGCAAGAGTGTTTCCTTTTCTCCACACCTTCTCCAGCATTTATTGTTTCTAGATTTTTTGATGATGGCCATTCTGACCGGTGTGAGATGATATCTCATTGTAGTTTTGATTTGCATTTCTCTAATGATTAATGATGTTGAGCATCATTTCATGTGTTTGTTGGCAATCTGTGTATCTTCTTTGGAGAAGTGTCTATTTAGGTCTTCTGCCCATTTTTGGATTGGGTTGTTTGTTTTTTTGTTATTGAGCTGCATGAGCTGCTTGTAAATTTTGGAGATTAATCTTTTGTCAGTTGCTTCATTTGCAAATATTTTCTCCCATTCTGAAGGTTGTCTTTTGGTCTTGTTTACGGTTTCCTTTGCTGTGCAAAAGCTTTGAAGTTTCATTAGGTCCCATTTGTTTATTTATTTTTTTATTTCCATATCTCTAGGAGGTGGGTCAAAAAGGATGTTGCTGTGATTTATGTCATAGAGTGTCCTGCCTATGTTTTCCTCTAAGAGTTTGATAGTTTCTGGCCTTACATTTAGGTCTCTAATCCATTTTGAGCTTATTTTTGTGTATGGTGTTAGGGAGTGTTCTAATCTCATACTTTTACATGTAGCTGTCCAGTTTTCCCAGCACCACTTATTGAAGAGGCTATATTTTCTCCACTGTATATTTTTGAGCCCATGCTCTTAACCACCATTTCATGTTCTGTTATAGATCTTTAGCATTTTTACAGCAATGCTAAGTGCTAAGTGCAACTGTGGTACTACTTCCCAAAGCCCACGTTTGTATCTACTATGCTAAGCCACCTCCCTAAAATATTTCTCTTGCCTCTAATTTTCTATTCGCTTAGTCCATGTGCCCCCTTGTGAACCATTTAGTTTGTCCCTGGGCACGATCAGTCTGATTCCTTTGGCATAACCATACAAGATGGTTCTTCCGTTTTCTGAATCAATTAAGATTGGTCACGTGGCCAAGAGTGAAGTGGACCCAGAATTAGTGCTTAGGACTGGACTTTATCTTCTGCCGAGTATTTAAGATACAATTACTCCTTGTAGGCCCCTATGTAGAAACTGTCTCACTGTATTAATTCACTTGATATAAAAATATACAGATATATTTTTCAATGCTACCATACATTTACTTGTTTTGTTGAGACATATGTCCTGTAGGGCTCCGGAATGGTGAGGAACAGCGTTAGTACTACTTGCAATAACTCTGCCAGAAAGGGAAAGATTCAGAGTGTTTTCTATAATTTGCCACTCAATTAAAAACTATCGGGCTTCCCTGGTGGCGCAGTGGTTGACGGTCCGCCTGCCGATGCAGGGGACGAGGGTTCGTGCCCCGGTCCGGGAAGATCCCACATGGCGCGGAGCGGCTGGGCCCGTGAGCCATGGCCGCTGAGCCTGTGCGTCCGGAGCCTGTGCTCCGCAACGGGAGAGGCCACAACAGTGAGAGGTCCGTGTAACGCAAAAAACAAAACAAAACAAACCAAAAACAAACCAAAAAAAACTATCACTAAATTAAAAACAATAAAATTGCACAAAAAATCATGTTATCTAAGTCCCTTTCTAAGTACGCAGAATGTAGCGAGGGCCAGGGGGTACAGTTTTTAATTACTAGGATTATAAATAGTAACAGGGAATTTTTTGTTCTTTAGCTAGGGCATGACCTTTCCCAGAGTATTCATGATCATCTAATTTTAAATAGAGCTGTAACACATTATGGGTGTGGTGCCAGGGAGCTCAGTGGATTATAGTCCAGTGATAATGAGGCCACATTTACAGGCCTTAATCCCTGGAAAGGCCAGCTAACTCTCAACTACTCAGTCCGACATTAAGTCTAAGCAGCTGTTTCCCAGTGTGTGCCACTGGTTTCAAGAGGGCCTAGACAGGAAAGGGGGGCGGGTGGCTTAATACAAGCTCATTACTATGGCTGGAAAAAACAACTTGAAGTGCAAACTCTGCTAATGGTGGTTGATTGAGTGGCATCATCTTTCTTTACAAGGGACAGCACACAACACAGGGCATTTAAGAGCATTAAGTAGAACAAAGAGCATCTTCCATTGCTCCATAAACATTGTTCTTCACAAATGCTAATGTATTTCCAATCCCCTTCATCACAAAGCCTATTATGAAGCTCAGACTACATCTATTTAGTGCCTCATAGCTGTGTTCTACCTTGTACGGCCCAAAATAGATCTGATGAGGAAGCAAATACTTTTGGGGTGGGTGGTCTCGCCCAAAGAATCGCTTCTGTAAGCACTCTAGACACCACTTCTGCTCTTGCCCACAGTTTCTTGAGCAAAGAAAAACAAGTCAGAGCACTTTATTCTCAGCACTTATCCCTGAGTTCTATGCTGTACACTACTTTGTCAGATTTGCAAAACAAGCTGTTATTCATCAAGTCCTTTAAGAAACAAGTTTCAAAAATATTCATCTTCCATATGGGAACGTCATGTTAGAGTTAAGAAAAAGAGGGCTCCTCACTGAGTAGCAGAGATAAGTCTGAAAAATACCTAACATGATATATTTACTTTCTCAAGCATTAAAACTAAAATTAATTTAGAGGGATGGGGATTGGGGGCTTCCAAAAAATGTTTGTTTGCCATTACTGATGAGTTGGTCATATCATCATTCTACATAATGATACGATTGGCAAAGACCCAGATGTTAGATAAAAATTCCTTTGGTCGGATACATACCTTTATGCATAGGAGGAAAATGATTTCAAGAAATGCTCCCACTGTCAGTTGCTGACAAATTTAGCTGCTTGGCTGATCTAATCTATACGAAGAGATACTACATGCAACAAAAGATACTTTGGCGTAATACAAACATGGGCTATATTGACGAATGGATTCTTCAGGATAGCCTTTTGTTTTGACACATAACTTCTTGTTAGAATTCCTTTCTTAAACACCTTCCCCTTTGAAGATCAGTGTGGGGACAGTTTTTATTATAGTACTAAAATCCCACATATTTGAACACGGTTGTGTTGGCGAGAGTGTGGACAAACAGGCACCCTCAAACATTGCTGGTGGGAGTGTTAAATGGAACAACCTCTATGGAGGGCAACTTGGAAATGAAAAATGCACATATCCTTTAATGTAACAATTCCACTTTTAGGAATTTATCCTAATGATAAATTCGCATATGTATGAAATGGCTTGTCAGGATCTTCACTGAAGCCTTGTTTATAGCAGCAAAATATTGGAAACAAACTAAATGTCTACCGATGGGGGCCTAATTAAATAAAGTATGGTACATCCAAACAACAAAACACTGTGCCTCTGTTAAAAAGAATGAGGTATGAACATGGAACCATCTCTAAGACATAGGCACATAATAGAAAAGGAGATATATAATGTTTTAACATTTGTGTTAAAAATACATGCATCGTGCGCGCGTGCGTGCGCGCACACACACACACACACAAGGAGAAATGTACCATGTATACCCAAATACAAGGTAAGGGGCTCTCCCCCAATTTTTTCCTCAGGAGAAAAAGGGAATTGCCTTGTATTCAAATCCTTATAAAATCGCTCATGTAATGTAGTAATTCTCCATATCCATTTATTTTTATCCATAAAGTATGGTTTAGGAGAGATACATTAGGTTGAAATAGTCTCAATCGATGCTAGTTTTGGACTCTCATAAAGAGTATCTGTCAGAATTGGAAAGAAATGATGTAAATAAATTATTTCTAAAGGTATGATCTCATAACTGCAGGTGTTAGATATCATAAACAAGCTTTTTAAAGGTCACTTTCAAATTAATGCACTGAAAAGGGCTCCCAGTAGCCAAAGATGGGACAGTTTGACCATCAAAAACAATAATAAATGAGATTAATTGAAACAAATTGAAAACATAAAAAACGCATGAGTTTATAAAGATATTTTTTTAAATAAAAGAGAATGCCTTCTTCTCCCACTTAAAAAAAATCAAAACACCTTTCATTGGACACTTTTGGAAGTAGCTTGGGTACCAACATCTTACACTGAAAACGGGCAATTTAAAAATTAAGCATTTATCTTGATTTCCCTGTATGAACTATATTTCAGGGTAATCAAAGACTCCCTAAAATACAAAAGTATTTTAACTGGTAAGTGTAGAAGGAATGATAGAATTAGAAAATTGCCATTCTGTTAACCCCTCATGAAATAATTGATCTGGGCGATAACCATCAATAGATGAAATCATTAGACGAAAGGCTGATGACAACTTTGCAGTGGAGGGGACAATCACCCACTGAATCTTCTGATCAATCTACTCATCACTAAAATATGGGACAATTAGACACTGTACCGCCTGATACAATATAATATGAAACATATAGCACCACCACCTATGAAGAAACCTTGCCAAAAATTGAACCTCAGCCTAATTAAGCTTCTAGATCTAACTGCCATTTATAGGAAATACAGGAAACATGGGAGCAAGATAAATGGCATCAAATGAAACTAATAGACAAATCCAGAAAGTGTATATTCTACAAGATGCTGATGAGTTTCTTCAGTACGTCAGTGGTAGTGGTAAAAGAAGGCGGATGCTTTAGAGTACAGAGACTTAAGAGACACAACCAAATGTGATATGCGAATCTTTTTTGGATGCTGATTTGAACAAATCAACTATACAAACTGCATTTTTGAGACAACTGGACAACTCTGATTATCGACTGGGTGTTAGAGGTTAAATTTTTATATATATGCGTTATATTTTTATTTATTTATTTATTTATTTTTACATCTTTATTGGAGTATAATTGCTCTACAATGGTGTGTTAGTTTCTGCTTTATAACAAAGTGAATCAGTTATACATATACATATGTTCCCATATCTCTTCCCTCTTGCGTTATAACGGCATCGTGATTATATTAAAAACATTGATAAATGTTGAATTTGGGTCATAAGAATATGGGAGGTCCTATACTATTTTCTCTACTCTTGTGTAAGTCTGAACATTTGTAACAGAATCTTTAAAAAGTGATATAGTAGAAAGTTACGTTGTGAAGATTTAAATATACACCTACAGGACAGATTTGGAAAACAATCATCTGAATGTTGTATAAATGGGTAATTGTAACTAGGAATAAAATATCCAGGCACAGAATCATATGTAGATTAAAAAATATTTTATCTCAAAGATCTTAGAGGGAAGTCAGATGATGTACTTAGCTAACTGCTGGGGGACTCAAAAAGGGGCTCTGGGATTACAAAAACAATACAGATGCAGAGGCAGGTTTTGAAATATACCGCTCGTGAAATGTGAGAGTAGAAAAATCTCTCCTAATTTATACATGATTTTATACAATGTGTGGTTTTAAATATGTAAATAAGGGTGAATTAACAAGTTAAACATCACAAGTAGACATTCACCATTTATTCATATATCTGAGAGTTTGTGCATTTAGGTGAGTTAAAACACAGTGCATCACCTAATATTTGAGCATACATGGTATGTGTGAGCGCACTTGCACACGTGTGTATGTGTGTGTGTTTGTAGGTCCGTGTATGTGCGCAGAGATTCTATGAAAATATTACATACGAAACCAGAAACATCTTTTTGGAAGTTTCCTTTGTGCAGGGTAACTGGGAGGCTGAGGGAAAAGGGTTGGAGGGACACTTACTTTTCACTGTCTACTCCTCTGTACCTTCTGAACGTTATACCATGTCCAAGTATTATCTACTTAAAAGAATTAAACTCAAACAAACAAACAAATAAAACACCCCACAGTATTGCTTGTATCTCTCAATTTGTTCCATAACACAGCCCCAACTGATCTTTCTAGCATTATTTCCTGTTAATTTCCCTGCCAAACTGTACCTTTGGCTGTCTATAGAATTGGAATTCTTGATTTAATTCTTCTGGTCTTTTTGATACTCATTCATCCAATACTTGCTGAGTATTTACTCTATGCCAGACATCGTTGCACGCCCTAGGGATATCAAAATGAATGAAACCTACAGTCTGAAGTGAGTTTTCATTTGGTTTTCTTCAACGGAAACTTCCCATAATCCCAATTTGTTAAATCCCACGCCTTCTCAAATCACTATTCAAACGCACCCTCCTTGAAGAGTTCTTCATCATATCTCCTCCATGGCTATAAATGATCTGTCCCCATAGCTTTTTTTTTTTTTTTTTTTTTGGTTACACGGGGCCTCTCACCGCTGCGGCTTCTCCCGTCGCGGAGCACAGGCTCCAGACGCGCAGGCTCAGCGGCCATGGCTCACGGGCCCAGCCGCTGCGCGGCATGTAGGATCTTCCCGGACCAGGGCACGAACCCGCGTCCCCTGCATCGGCAGGCGGACTCTCAACCACTGCGCCACCAGGGAAGCCACCCCATAGCTCTTTATAATTACATTACATTACTTACTGTATTTTGCTCTATATAATAATAGTAACTGTGGGTGTGACTTTTACCCCTAAAAATAACTTACCGTTTATGGAGTCCTTCACTATGTGCCATGTACTGTGCAAAGCACTTTAAATACCTTCTCTCATTCATTTCTCACAACCTTATGAGGTATGTGAATTTTGCTTACAATGACAGAAAACTGGTGCTTAAAGAAACTAAATAACTTGCCCACAGCCTTCTGATTTCAGAATCTGGACTCTGTCTTTCTCTTCAAATTTCCCCAAAATTCTCCCTTTATTCCATCATGGTTTTCAAAGTTTCAAGCAATTTTACATGTCTAGACAAGCTAAGATATAAGTGGTGTAGACATGCCTGTATGGATCAAAGCTGTAGGACTCAGGACATACACAGAAAAGATGAGTTAGGGCTGGGGTAGCCAGAGCGAGAGATTCATGGGGGAGATGACAGTGAAGATTAGTGTGTGGATAAGTATGGGGGGAAAGGTACACGCATCTGGGAGCAGGGCGGACCTGCTTATTTCTCGATACAACTTTCCGTTTCTCCCCGTCAAATGTTCAGAACCTGGTTCTTAACTACTACTCGGCACTACACATAGTAGGCCCTCAACAAAAGTTCGCTGAAGGAAACACGTTATTTGTTAAACTGGATCCAAACCATTTCCTCTGAGCTGCTTCCTCAAAAATATTTGTTTTATTATAATGTTGAAGAGAAAACAAATGGAAACCTCAAAGAGAGAAAGAGTCTGTTGTTCAGTGCATTCTCATTTAAGGAAAGACCTTAAAATGAATTCAAATATATTAATGAGAAATATGTTCGGACAGCTGCCAATGTTCGTGAATTCAGCCCTCTGTTACATAGCTACTGCTTACTCAGGAATTACACAGGTTTGCCAATGATGGCTGTTGACTGAAAATAAATATTTAATTTTGCTGTCTCACCCTGCCTCATTTATTAAACAAGTTCTTTTATATAACTATCCTAAAGAGTGAAGATTCTTTAAGTCTCCACCAGATGTATTTCTGACAAACTCATATTGTCAAGTTAAGGATATTTTGGGGGGTACCAGTCCCTTTTTCTTTCTTTCTGTTTTTTTTAAAACTTTACATACATCTGCTCAAAATATTTAGATTTGGTGGCCACGTACAGAACACTTTTCACAGCAAACCTGATGAAATAATGCCATTTTTAGCTTTCCACTCACAGCTATGGCCTCAAATGATTAGACATGCAATTCTGAATTTGATTTATGGAAAATGGAGCCCAATTCTCTGGCCCCAGGCCTGAATGCTGGGATGGCAGAAACCCATGCTGGAAAAATTTTGTTTTCCAAGTAGATGAGGGTGATTAATGGAGAGGTTCCTCTCAAATCCAGCTCCCAAGAGTAAGCTGCTGTGCTCCAGGGAGCTAAAAATGGAATACTGGGGCTGATTATTCCTAGCTCCAAATGATTACGGACATAGGTTTGAATGTCACCATCAATGAAAAGAAAAAAAAAACTCTATAAATTGAGAGTAGAGACTAGTTTATCTAACTTGGTCAATAATTCATGGGAAAATCCATTGAGAGCAATTTAAGTAAAAGAAAAATTAATTTAAGTGGGTTCTTTTCTGGTCTAGAAAGAAATAAAACAATATTTTGCTCATCCCTTTAAAAATTAAGAACAGGGAACAAAAATCTACCAAAAATGAAAAAAAAATAATTCGTTAATTAAATAATTGATAGAGTTACAGTAGATAAATAGATTTAAGTTACTAGCTTATACCTTAAAAAGCTACATAATTACATCTTGATTTTATGACCATTTTGGTTGGGTGTGTGTGTGAAAATGGGCAGAAGGTGAAGCCAACATGGATGAAAAAGACAGACATGCAGCACACACAAATACCCAAAGGAGAACAAAATCAGATGTGGTGAGGCTGATCTAGTGATTATGAGAAACAGTTAAAGACACACTGCAAAAAACAGAGACAGAAAGAGCAAGATACACATGTATATACTCATGAAAAGACAGAGGACAGAGGAAAGGGAGAGCTAGAAAGACAAACATTTTCATTAGTTCAACAAATATTTATTGAGGCAAAAACAGATCCAGAGAGATGGGGGAAGCAGACAGGGGAAGCTCTGTAAATCCCTGAGCTTGGCCAAATGAACTCTGACTGTTGATCGAAACTGTACAAAATTGTTTTGGGGGGATCCACCAAGTACAACAGCACTATGCTAGACAGTAAAGGCGACAAAAGGATAAATCAAAAAGACTCCCCACCCTCTAAGGGTTTATTTAAAAGTTGAAGGGGGTCTATGAGTGAACTCTCTGCTGGTTTCATCATTCTTGAAAATGATGAACTTGCTGGGAATATAAAAGAGAACTTTCCGCAGCGGCGAGCAGGATTTCTCCTTTGATTTTTCATTTTAGATTATAAAGGCTTTACAAAGGTATGCAGAAATAGAGAACTTTCCTTTTGCACCTTCAGAGGTCAGAAGCATAAATAACAACCAGGAGGGGAAATCTCTTTGGTATGCCAAGTTGTTTGGCAGCCTAATCTTTGTTCTTGGAGGAATCAGTCTTGCTTCATTACCTAGTATCTGGGAGATATTTGAAACCATCTCTTACTTTTTTTTCTTTTCTAAATGTAATGATATTTTTGGCTCAGTTGGGTCTAAGTGAGAATGAGCAATCAAAACAAAATTATAACATTTTCCGCTCCCCAAAAGACAACTCCGAATATAAAAACACTTTATGAATAAATAAATAGCTCCCATTTAAACCTACAACTAGGGCCGTGTTTGTCCATTAGACATATAATGTGAACCATATTTTATATTTGGGGGAAACTCTATTTTCAAAAGCTCAAAAGGTGAAATTAATTTTAATAATATATTTTATTTAAAACAATGTATGTAAAATATTTCAGCATGTAACCAATATAACATTTATTAATATGATATTTTGCATTGTTTATTTCATAGTAACTTTTGGAAATCAGGTGCATGTTTTATACTTGTAGCCACATGGCTACCATATTGGACAGCAAAGATCTGGAATGCTACTTCTCTATGGATTGTGTATCACTTCCTATTGTTAGCTCCATCAAAGATCCAACTAGATTAAACTAAAATCTAAAAGGTAATTTTTGCCTTCCAAGTCACCTTAGTAAAAAAATACTGTGTTCTTTTAACCTGCCTTGTGGTGTTAACCTTTTGGACAAAAAGAAAGTGAGCTGAGGTTTGTACATGCACTTGAGAAGGCACGGCTTCCTGACTTAAGTAAAGCAACCAGTTCACTAGAACTTCTAGTTCACTAGAAGTTAAGGAGGAAAACTCCAGGTGAAATAATGGAGTTATTTGTAGGGCTACAGAAGCCAGCCCTACCCTGCACTTAGGTGAATTGAGTAAGCATGTCACCCAAGGTACCCTATTTAGCCTCTTCAAGCATTCATCACTATAGACTGTAAGTTCCTTGAGGGCCCACACTATTATTAGTGAGCTCTGCTTCTCTCGCGTTTAACACAGTGCCTGGCATATAGCTGGTGTTCAATAAGTGTGCGCTGAACAAATAAATTAATTCAAATAAATACAGTCTCTCATTTGCACTAGACACATTTCAAGTGCTCCATAGCCACAACGTTAGTGGCTATCATATAGGACAGTGCAGATGTAGAACATCTCTATCATCACAGAATGTTCTAGGGGACAGCACTGTCCTAGAGCAATGGGCAGAAATACTATTTGACTTGTTAAGTTTTAGGGGCCCTCTAGAGACCACAAAACCCTTTTTTATGAGCACGGGAGAATACCCGTGACAGCAAATGACAAAGAAAGAAGCGAGAGCACAAACAGGTATATATTTTGCCCTCCTAGAAAGTTTAAATGCAGCAAAATTACGGTTTCCACTGCAAGAAGACACTGGGCCATATATTTCTCCCTTAGTTTCTGCCTCCTTCTTAGGGTCTTCTCACCTTGATTCCCACCAGGCACAGTCCCCAAGAGTGTCCCTCTTACCCTCTAGCCAAAATGTCTAATGAATGTTTTCCCTTATTTCCCGAGATAAGTTGGCAATTTCAAAAGAAACTTTAGTAAAAAAGCTAGGGGGAAAATGAAATAAAATATAAAAAAATCACAAAAACAGTCAAGCTTATATACAGTCTATAATTTTCTGAAGCTAAGAATCCCAGGAAAAGCAGTGAGGTGCTTGAAGAAATCCTACAGTCCCTTATCTGAAAACAGACTCCAGTGGCTGAGGGGCTAGCACAATTTTGCAGGCACATTAGCTGTATCCCTTTCTTCTCGGCCCCTTGTTTCAGTCAGGAGACCTCTGGGGTGCCTGACATACAGTTGTTGGTACACCTAAATATCTTGTCTCATTTCCCATTTAAGGACACCCCTTTAGAACGCTTCATTTCTCTTTAAACAAAACATTTCCCTGTTTCAAACCCTGTTGCCTACTCAGGCACTCCTGTTTAGTTTCACATTAAGGCTTGAGAAACATGTCTAATTACAGCTGGCTTGTAGAACTGGTGACTCCCACCGTTAGCTCTGGTGAATGATCTAGCCCCCTCGTTTCCAGGTCTAGCTGATGGTCAGGATTATCTGAGGAACTGTTCCAAAGTTCAGATTACTGGGCCCCGCTCCAGACTTCTGAATCAAATCTCTGGCAGTGGAGCCTGGGAACCTTTATTCCTACAAGCATACTAAGTGAAAATGATGCACTCCGTCCCATTTAGGGATTATTGATCTATTTCTTCCTTACTCAGCCAACTCTGCCCACCTCTGGATCATTCAATCAGGACCTTCCTTACCATCACTCTGTCACTTTACAGTTTGAGAATGAAACAGGATCTTAAGCATAACATCCATACAGATGTAGAGGGGGACAGGGATAAAGGGGGTTTTCATACGAGCTTAGAGGTTTCTATAACTCTACTGCTTTTCTAGACGAATCGGTTTGAATCGTGTAACTCTATGGGATGAAAGCATCAGTAAATAATTCACTGTTAAGCTAACAATAGTGAAGATTCCAGCAGGATATGTTCCTAGGTTAATTCACAGTCTGACAGCCAGAAAGGCCAATATTAAGAATGCAAAACATGAATGTAACCTAGAAAATGAGAAGCATAATTTACCAGAAATTCAAGCTGTTATTGCATTTTAATATATGTCTCTGGTGCTCATCTTTTGATAGTTCACATAATAATCACTTACCCTTGACCTATTTTTTCAAATCTTGTGTATTTTTTCTTTGGGTCACCAACACTCACAATGCTTCCTGAGGGGAGGGAGGGAAGAGAGAGAGAGAGAGAGAGAGAGAGAGAGAGAGAGAGAGAGAGAGATTTCAATTGATTGATTTTCCTCTATTTAATATTAAAATTTAAGATGCCAGAGTCAATGACAAATAAAATATTACAGCAATATTCTTATGTGATTTCTATAATTTATATGGATAATGATATATTTTATTAAAGTAACAAACAGTTATATATTAATTAAACTAGTAGTAATAACCCAGATGCTTATACTCAAAATTGATGATGTTTGGGAAACAAGAAGGACTGATCATAACCCAACATTTATAAAAAGTTCCCATAAAAGGATACTGTAGATTAGGAGATTAAAACATCTAAGGACTTGTACACAGTATTTAATAAAATCACTATCTTCTCTGAATTGGAGTAAAATCGAGTGCTACGGTACATTCAGTTTTGCTGGACAAATATCTCTTGAGCAATTAATATGCACCCAGTACTGCACTAAGGGCGATGGGGGATGGGGAATGGCTCTAATAAAGAATAAAGGTTAATCATAAAGTAATGAGGCTTACTGTTTTTAAAAAACTTATATCTCTGTACACCTGAAACTAATATAATATTGTAAAACAACTATACCTTAATAAAAATTTGTATGATTATAAAATAAAATCCTAAAATAACTCCATACATCCCTGAACCTAGGCCCCTATTAGCACTCCAAACATTTTTAACAGCTTTACTGAGATATGATTTCCATACCATAAAGTTCACTCAAAGTGTACAATTCAGTGGCTTTTAGTAAATTTTTAGAGTTGTGCAAATTTACTAAATTTTACCATGATCTCATTTTAGAACATCTTTATCATCCTAGAAAGAAATCTTGTACCCGTTAGCAGTCACTCTTGATCCCCTCTTTGCTTACCCGTTAGCAGTCACTCTTGATCCCCTCTTTGCTTACCAACCCATCCCTAGGCAACCACTCACCTACTTTCTGTTTCTATAGGCTGTTCCAAACATTGTGGAGTAAGTTTACAAGCCACACAAGAAAACGATTAATTTATCATGTTTGGCTCTGGGAAAAAATATTGGTTTTTGCAATTTCAAAATTTCCAGTCCACTACTCAGAGGATCAATACTTGCCACCACTCAGAATAAATCTAAAGGAAGTGACATTGACTCTCCAATGCAATGCTCAAATAGGTACAGAAAAATTCCGTGCCATGGCAGCATCGTGGGAATAAGTTCTCAAGTGGACTACTTTGAAGGGAATCATTTATTTGGATACTTCTGGCCCTCCCTTCTTTCCTTATGGAAGCAAAAATCAGTATCATTACCTTTAAGTTATATCTTACTAACATGGCCCCTATTCAGAGAAGTGTAGAGTCAGTTAGTATAACAAGATTTATACACATGAACTAATCTAGAGAAGGTCTGTGGAGTCTATCTCCTAATTGTCACTCTTATCCATTCCCTCCTCTTCATACCCATGGCCACTGCCATTGTTCAGGTCCTCAACATCTCTTGTTCAAACAATTGTGCTAGTCGTCACCTACCTCTAAACTCTGCCTTCTCTAATTCCTTGTCCACAATGCCTTTGGAATAGGGTACCCATGTAACTCATAAACGAAGACTGTCTTGGATAAACTGAGATGTGAGGTCAGCCTACTTCAGAGTGATTTCACTCCATTATCCATAAATCGTCAAAAGTTCCCCCTTACTAAAGGATCAATTTCAAATTTCTTAGTCTGGCATAGAAGGCCCTTTACCATCCAGCAGCATCTAGCTCCTACCTAACCAGTCTAACCTCATATTATTCCTTTCCTCTCCGTCCCTCCGACTTTATATCCTAGCAACACCATCACTATCCAAGGCTTTGGTCTTTAGACATGCTCCCCCTTTCCCTTTCCTATCAAACCCATGAATTCCTATTTATTATTTAAGTGTAATGTCAATATTCTTCTCTGATCATTCTAATGAGACTTACATGCTTCTTTCTGAGGGCAGGAAGCTTGTCTTTTCATCCCTGTAACTTCAGTGCCCAGAACAGTGGCTGCCACTGAATTTGCTGACTAAATGAATGTGAACAAGGAAATACGCATTCAAGAGCTAAACTGTGTGCTACAGACGATACTTCGTGCTACTTTAGACATGATCTATTTTCTGGGCTAGTGAACAACTTAATTCAGATCTACCCGTAGACAGTATACCTGGAAAAAAACATGTTTCATTCATGGATTGTTCATCCATGGTTGTTAGGTTTGTTGTTGTTTGTTTTTCGTGAGAGAAGTCCATGTTTCAGTTAGGTTAAGTAAGAGTCACGATATGTGAGTCGTTGTAATTCTTTTCCTCTTGTATTCCCAAATCTCAGTCAATGGTACAACAATCTGTCTACTCAGTAGCCCGAGTCAGAGATCTGGGAGTCACCCTGACTTATCCCTTACCTTCACTCCCCATGTGTGTAGTTGTCCACTGAGTCCTGGGCCTATATCTGTTAACCTCCTAGATACTCTCTGAATCTGTCGTCTCCTCATCACTACTGTTCTAGTTAGGCCCTCACCATTTTTTGTTTGGGCTATTCCGACAGCCTCCTAACTGGATTCAGAATTTCCAGCCTCTGCCCACTCGAGTCCAGGCTCCACACCTATGTCAGGATGCTCTAAGTGCAGACCTGATCACGTTCTGGTTCAGGGGTCCTGGATGCTTCCTCAACACCTACAGGGTAAAGCTCAAACGCCTTGGCATGGAATGCAAGGTTCTTTGTATCCGGCTCTTGCTTCATTCTCCATCTCATCTTCCCCACTTCCCCACTAGAACCTCATGCTCTCACCGTAACAAACGAATTGTAGCTCATGATCAGATCCTGCTTAGCGACTTGGCTCCCTCTCTTAAAACTCCAGTCCCCATATCCACCACCAATTCTACTGATATATTCAAGGGGCACTGAATAAGTTAATGTTCCCAACCATATACTTTTATACTTTCTTTACATGCTATTCTCTGCCTGCAATGTCCTTCTTAAGTTTTCTTCCTGGCAAGTCCTTATTCACTCTTCAACTCAGCTTCAGTTATGCCTCCTCTAGAAAGCCTTCCCTGATTTTTTTGGAATAAAGTTAATAATTTCCCTTCTCTGTACTGCCATTGTACCCTCTCTCTCTCTCTCTCTTTCTGCCTCCGCTTTTGCTTTTTTTCTTGTTTTTGCTCTTGTTCTCCTTCTCTGTACTTAATATACCATCCACCTATATCTGTGTATTTGACATCCCCTTATAGACTGTGTCGTAAGGACAGGGGCCATGTCTTATTCATCTCTGCATCCTCAGTGCTTCCCCATATAATGCTGTATGTGAAATACATTGGTTACTCAATAAATGTCTATTGAATTAAACTCAAATAAAATTAGGAATTTCATTTAGTAAATGTCCCGTATTTTAAGGCAGGGGTTAGAGAATGTATTTTACTTGAGCTATCTCTATAGAATACCACCAATTTAATTCTGAGTTGCTATTTCACTTTTCAAATTGTCTCACAGATTTCTACATCACTGAGAACTACCTTCCTTCAAGCCAGCTGTGAATGGGTAAGGACCTGGAACTTAAAAAATTTTTAAATGAAATGACGATTTTAAAGTCACTTGAAACCACAGTTTTATTAAGCAGTTTAAAGTCTTCTAAGAAAGTTATACTATTAAGTTGCTGAGCAAACTCTTTTCCATAGACTGAACAAAAGCAAATAAGCTTCAGCCCAAGCCACTTTCTGAATTATGACCAATTCCAATTGGCAGGCTTTAGTTAATGAGGTTTTTATTTTATTTTATTTTTATACAGCAGGTTCTTATTAGTTATCTATTTTATACATATTAGTGTATATATGTCAACCCCAATCTCCCAACTCATCCAACCTCCCACCTCCGACGCCTTGCTTTCCCCCCTTGGTGTCCATACATTTGTTCTCTACATCTGTGTCTCTATTAATGAGGCTTTATGGCAGTAAATTATTCAACTTTTATTTCCATGGTATGCAGGATAAAAACAACAACAACAACAACTGGGAATAAATCCTTTCATGAGGATTACCAAAAGACAACCATTTTGATGCGCTTCTGCTTCTGAATTTAACTGCTATTCTAATAAAATGGCGTCCTCATGCCCATCACCGGTCACAGGAGCGTGTGTGCTGCCATCTACTGATGCTAACTAAGCAAGTGAACAGCCGGCCTTGTGTACAATTCCGAATTACAAAACAAGCTTTTACAGTGACCTCTTTCATCAGAGCCATTATAATTTGTGTTCATAAATTATACTAAAGAAAGGAGAAAACATTGGTACACAATAGGGATAAAGAGACAAAAATCAGCAACTCAACATCAAAAGGAAAAAATGATGGCAGTACCAGAACAACTTCCAACCAGAGCAATTTCCTAAACGAGAAACAAACCATTCACTTTAAAGTACAAGGATTTAAGAAATCACTAAATACTAGTGTTTGAAAATAGGCTTCATGATGTGGTTTCAGTGACAGAAAAGCCCATCAGTGTGTTCTCCTACATATCAAGGAAACTAAGTTGAACTCCAAGCATTAAAAGACTGTCTGTTTGGCATAATGAAGGTTTTGATTTCTGAGAAAAAGCAAAAGAACTCTCTAAACTAATATTAGTTCTATCTGAGGGGGGATTCGGAGAAAGAGTTTTGAGTGGGGAATGCTGGGGGAGGGGAGGGACTAGAGGAGGAGGTGATTGCACAATTCTGCTGACAGTCAGCACCTTTTGAAAAATTTCACTAAAATGTAGGGGTTTCTTTATTTTCCAGCAGATTCAGACCAGACCACAATGAACAAGGCAGACCCAGGCTATCTGTCTGTGTAAAACTGAAAGATGATCTGTTCATTTCAGCCATTAATGATCCCATGGTCTGGCTCCCACAATCAGTATCTGTGTGGAAGAAGAATAGCCTGACAGCTCTGTGGTCTGGGCTGCCCACGTCATAGTAATCAGATCCCTGAGACTGAAGGTGAGGCCGCCCTCCCCTCCTCCCCACGCTTATGGTGGGGTCCACCCTGGTATGGGCCGTAGGCCATTTTCCTACCTCCCTGTCTCCCTTTTCCCTCTCCTTTGCCTCTTAGTACAGGCTCCTTTACTCCTTCCCCAAGCCCCTCCTCCTCAGTGATTTCTGTACAGGGCCCATACATCTGGGATTATTGCTGGCTTCAAACATTCTGTCCCCCTGAATATCCTAGGCCCCAATTTTTTTTTTTTTTTTTTTTTTTTTTTTTGCGGTACGCGGGCCTCTCACTGTTGTGGCCTCTCCCGTTGCGGAGCACAGGCTCCGGACGCGCAGGCTCAGGGGCCATGGCTCACGGGCCCAGCCGCTCTGCGGCATGTGGGATCCTCCCGGACCGGGGCACGAACCCGTGTCCCCTGCATCGGCAGGCGGACTCTCAACCACTGTGCCGCCAGGGAAGCCCCCCAATTTTTTATAGTGAAAAATACGGTTGCTCTCATGGTGGAAAACACAGCATAATAATTCTAAGCAACTATTTATTGTGCTGGGTGGCTTACATACTTTGCCTCGTTTGGTCCTCACAAAATCCCCATTATACCAGTACAATCGTCTCCATTTTTCAGATGAAGACACTAAATTTTAGAGGAGTTCAGTGACTTGTCTAAGGACACACAGCTGGTCTGGGTCTATGACTCACTCAGACTCAGTTATGATTCACTTCAAAGTCTGTCCTATTGTATTATCTTAATAAGGCTTTATATTCATGTAATAAAATAGTAACTACCATTTATTGAGCACCTATTGTGTACCAAGTACTGTTGCTGGAGGTTTTTACATACATTATTCTCATTGAATTATCATAATGCTATAAGGTTGGTACCATTATTATCCCCATTTTTCTTAATGAGGAAAAAGAGGTCCAGAAAAGTTAAAATAACTTGCCTAAAGTGACACAGCTGGGAGCAATGGGCTTGTGATTTGAATCTGGGCCTTTCTGACGCCAATACCTGTCCTCTTAGCCATAGGTTGGGCTACATAAAATCCATCCTGTAGACAGAGTCCTAAAATGTAGTTACGATTCTCATCCCCATTTGGCCAATAAGAAATGAAGGTTCAGAGGGGTTAAATAACTAGCTTAAGGTTATATAAGCGAGTAAGTGGCAGAGACAGGGCCCAGAGAGGGTGACGGTGAAGCAGAAGCAGGAAAGACAGACTTTGCAGTAAAGCTCAGCCTGGATTTGCTTCGTGAAAAACACTCCTCCATTTCTTGGCAGGTGTGCCCTGCCGACATCTGTGAGCACAAGGTAGGGTTGAGAGTTGCAGGTGGCCCACAGGCTGGAGGGAAAAAGATTCTCTCTAGGCCCAAGCATTCTCCAATAGAGAAAAAAACTGACTTAATTCTTAATTAAAAATGTAATCAAACATGGCTTTTCCCTCTTCATCATGTTGCTCAGTGTAGGGCAGAATAAACAACAAATTACAAAAACCACAGCTCCAGAACCCTTACAGTTCGCAAGCAAAACAAGATCTTGCCCCCGCCTCAAAGTAATGACTGTTTCTCTGTCAGTGAACTTAAGAAAGCTATAAATGTATTTTCATTATAATAAATCTACTGAGACTCGAAACAGTTATCAAATAATCAATTTTACTAAAGCGAGGCTGCTAGATTTTTAAAATCTGATATATTCTCACAGGTCTTGTAAAGGAAAGGAAAAAAACTGAGGCAATTGTCTGAATACTTGAACTGAAATTATCCAGGCAATTCTTTCCTTTATTCCTTCCCTTTTACACAAACAGACAGCTGGCAAATGCAGAAGCAAAGTGGGTAATGGAAACAGTATAAGCTTTGAAGGCAAACAGATATGAATTCCAACTCTGGCTCTGCCACTCATTAGTTTGGTGATCTGGTCACTCCAGCTTTTGGAGGTGTACTTTCACTGATCTATAAAACGAGGCTATGAAAATCTACCACAAGGGATTACTGTGAAAATTAAACTTGATAATGTATGTGAAGTGGTCAGCAGAGAAGGCACTTAATAAATGGGAATTATTGCTGTTGTTATTAAGGAAAGAGTTGGTATTAGCACTAGAGGCATGTTTGATCGTGTACAGTAAAGTCGGTTGGCTAAAGTCCCTCAATTCCAGTTCTGAGCGCTGACAACTGCAACCCAAACCTTTGCCTTTCCAAATACCTCTGTGTCAGACTGCCTCAACATCAGCACTGTTGACATTTGGGGCTGAATAATTCTTTGTCGCAGAGGGGAAAGGAAGGAGGCTACCCTTTGCATTATAGAGTGTTTATAAGCATCCTTAGCCTCCATCCACTAGATGCCAGTGGCATTCCCTGTGCTGTGACAATAAACATGTCTCCAGATATTGCCAAATGTCCCCTGGAGGGCAAAATGGCCCTACGACCACCTCTGCAGAGTCTTCCTGTGGCCTATAGCCTGCACTGCTCTCTTCCTTTCCTGAGTTCTTTTAGACAGACAGTTGCATGAAACAAGATGGCCTCCTATTCTCTCATTGTATCACACTATTAAATCTTATCTTCCAAATAAAATTGTAAGTTTCTTAATATCAGGAAATCGTTTTTCTATGGTTTCCTCCAAAGACTCTGGCATAGAACACGTAAGTAGGAACCCAGTAAAGATGCATTTGTCTGCTCATTTTTTCACCCATTCAATCAACAAGCATCCGTTAAGTGCCTTTCTGTACCAGGCACTTTATTAGAGCTGGATGTACGGGAAAAGAAGGCACAATCTCTGTCTTTAAAGAGCTCCCAGTCTAGTGAAGGAGACAGACAAGTACAGTGTGATATTTGCTGCAATAAAGGCAGTGAAAAGAAGGTCCATTGACTCAGACTGAGAGAGACAAGGAGGGCTTTCCTGAGGAGGTGTCTTTTGAGCTGAGGTTTGAAGGATGAGTAGGAGTTAGTCAGATTGGAGGCACGAACTGTAGATAACTAGTGATTTGTTAGATGCTTTTGTAGTATGAGTTTAATGAATGTGCTTCACAGAACTTTGACTCTTTTCAACAGAGGATTTTTTTTAAATCTCTTTGACTCAGAAAGCTAAGTGGAAGAGGAGTGTTTTGTAAAATGGAGCGAGTGTGTATGCACAAGCCTGGGTACACTAATGACACTGGGTACACTGGGTACACTAATGACACTGCAGGAAGGAGGCTGTGAGCATTTGCTGGCCCTGCCTCCCTGTCCACATAGCAATGTTCCTAAATTAAGAGAAAAGGCAATTTTATCGTGGCCACCCATTTGATTGACTGTGTTGGGTTTTGAGGTTGAACTATCCATCATGATTGATCAGGTGGGGGCCCCTGGGGGTATGATCATAAGATGTTTTTCACCAGACTGATCCCCTCTGGGGGTATAATCTTAAAATAAAACTTACTACTTAATTCATTTAGTGAAGTTTTCACCTTACTTGATGTTTTTCAAGTGAAAATGCTTGGTTTTTGTGCAATTAGGAGTATGAGGGAGGGGGTGATCTGGAATACATAGTGAGTCTCAAACTTTTCATCTTGTGATGTCAGGGAGCCTGGAGTTCATGCAAGCAGGTTCAAATTTTTAAAGGTTCAATCCCCACTCTAGGTGGAGAAACCCTCTCATGAAGAGACTAATGATGGCAAAACAAAAACCAACTCACTTAGCTTCTCTAGGATCTCCTCATCTGTCATCTTGGATTTTTTCCTTTGCCGATCTGTGTTTCTATACAAAGTACTGGAATTGGCGTTCTCAGCAGAAGGTGGTGTGACCTCTTTATTTGGTGCTGCTGGTGAAGCAATGGATTCAACCACGGAACGAGTGTAGATCTTAAAGACAAAAAATCTGGTTACAGATTAAAGACCAAAATAATGCTACAATTGATGAACCTACATTGACACATCAGGATCACTCAAAGTCCATAGTTTACATATGGTTCACTCTTGTTTTTTTACACATACACACAATGATTTATTATCATGTACTTTCATAATTGTTAGATGTATCCTTTACAATAACGACTTCAGAAGTATCCATTTTTGTAGATCATTAATAAATTCAATGTTCCTTGAATCCAAAATCACTAATTGGGTATGGGTAATACAGATACTAGTGAAAATTCTATAACTAAAGAGTTGTAAGACCTTAGACAATTAAATCACTTTCCTAAAGTTTTAGGGTCTGATTATGCCTGATATCTCTCTTCTAATTCTCAAAATTTATGTTTGGCCTTCCCCTCTGAGTCTTTCTTTTCAGAAATGCCTTTTCTGTCTCCCATTATCCTTTATATGGGATGGCAGCCTCCAGGGCCATCAATTTCTGTAGAGATACTTACCGAACTGTATTTACCTACAGAAGTCAAGTAGGAGGAACTAGAGGAACAAACTATAATGAAGGTAGAGTTGGGCTGTTGTATTTTTGGCCACACAGAGCGTGGACCAATAGGATTATGATATTCAAGTACCCTATTTTTCATCACTTTCAATCCATCAATCATATGGTTCACTCTTAATGCACATTCTATGGGTTTGGATGAATGTATAATGACATGCATCCATCATCATGGTATCACACAGAGTATTTTCTCTGCTCTAAAAATCTTCTGTGCTCCACCTATTCATTCCTCCCTCCACCCTGCCCCTCAACCTTTAATGAGTTTTTAAGGACAAGTGATTTCTATCAAAAAAGATCTTTAAGTTGCTTCAAGTATACTGCCCTTGAAAGCTCTCAGGAGCTAGTCTTTTGAGGCCCCCAAACATGCTGTGCTAATTGTGGTCTTGGTGCCTCTGCGTATGCAATTCTTCCTACCAGATTCCCATGGCTTTTGTTCTCTTTCTTAACTTCTGCAGCAGTTTTAAAATTTAGCACTTATTTGTATATTGCTTGGTATTATTCTCTAATTGTCATGTGTTAATCTGCATCCTCAAACAGCAACCCCAGTGAGATTTTTATCTTATACTCTAGTTCCGGGAACATAGATGCTCAACAGATACTAGGTGATTAACTAGATTCTGACTCTAGGACTATGCCAAAGGACATCTGTTGAATCATTTGGAAACACGGTCACTTGGGACTTACTGATTTTGTATGCTCTGGTCTTGGTGCAATGACTGGTGGCGGCTCATTGTCGTCTTCTTCTTCTTCCTCTTCTTCATCTTCTTCTTCAGACACAGGGGGAGCCAAAGGAGGCTCTGATGCTGTTTTTGTACTCTTACGGTAAAAACAAAGTTTAAAGGCCAGATCTTAACTCCTCATTGTTTTTCTTCAGAAGTGAGAAAAGGGAGATAAAATATCTAAGCATGTAGGGATAGGAAGGAACTTCATCTTTTACAAATGCGCAGAACCATCTACAATTTGGTGGCCAGAACCTGCCCACATTCAGAGATAAATTCAGGTCAGGATTTAAGCACCATGAAATTTTAAAAATTCCTTTTATTTTCCACTGAGCTCAAAAACAGTGAGCTATTCATTGAACATTTTCAAGTTCAGTGTTTGTGAAATCAATGAATATATTTTAAAAATCAAATTAATTGCTATTAACGCCTTGAATCGGTACCGGGCAGATTGTCAATGTGTTGACTGACAGTTTGTCAACCAGCAAATGGCTATTTTGTGCCTAAAGATCAGAGCATGCATATGGATATGGCATAAATACAGCTCTGCAAATATTCACTAAGTACAAGCAAGCCCATAAATGTTTCTTTCCTGTTCAGCCTCCTGGAAAGAAGCACTCAGAGAATAACAGACATGAAGATTTAAGGAATACTCATCTACATAAATAACTTTCAATCTCAATCAACAGGTAAATGATGATTTGCAATGAGAAAAATTTCAATAACACCAAAAATAATGACAGCAACCACAGTATCTAGGGTTGGTTCTTGATCATTCACATTAATGCAGGGGTAAAATTGTACCAAAGGTGGATTTTGAAATAACTATGGCCATGGTACTCAAAGTGTGGTCCCCAGGTCAGCATCATTAGCATTATCAAGGAACTTGTTAGAAATGCAAATTCTTGGACTCTATCCAGACCTATGAATCAAATTCTGGGGGTGGGACCCAGCAATCTGTGCTATAACAAGCCTTCCAGGTGATCCTGATGCTTGCTTAAGTTTAAAAATCACTGAACTATGATATAGGTCTTTGTTGTTCAGTATGATGGCGATTCAACACTTAAAATGTGGCTAGTCTGAGTTGAGATGTAAGGTGTAAGTGAAAACTACATACCAGACACTGAATACATAATAAGAAAAAAATATAAAATATTTCCTTAATGCTTTTTATATTGAGTGTATGTTGAAATAAAAATATTTTAATATGTTGGGTTAAATAAAATATATTATTAAAATTAATTTCACCTATTGCTTTTTACTTTTAAAAATGAAAATCAGAAAATTTAAAGTTACACATATGGCTTTTATTACATTTCTGTTGGACAGCACTATTATAGATGGTTTTTGAGTTTTTGTTATGTGTGTGTGCCTGTGTGTGTGTGTACTTGTTTATTTTTTATTTATGCCTTTGAGTACACTGGCTCAGGCTAAGCCTAAAAAGAATTTTCTTTCTTTCTTTCTCTTTCTTTCTTTCTATCTTTCTTTCTTCTTTCTTTCTTTCACATCTTTATTGGAGTATAATTGCTTTACAATGGTGTGTTAGTTTCTGCTTTATAACAAAGTGAATCAGCTATGCATATACATATAGCCCCATATGTCTTCCCTCTTGCATCTCCCTCCCTCCCACCCTCCCTATCCCACCCCTCTAGGTGGTCACAAAGCACTGAGCTGATCTCCCTGTGCTATGCGGCTGCTTCCCACTAGCTATCTATTTCACATTTGTTAGGGTATATATGTCCATGCCACTCTCTCACTTCGTCCCAGCTTACCCTTCTCCCTCCCTGTGTCCTCAAGTCCATTCTCTACATCTGCATCTTTATTCCTGTCCTGCCCCTAGGTTCTTCAGAACCATTTTTTTTCTTAGATTCCTTATATGTGTGTTAGCATATGGTCTTTGTTTTTCTCTTTCTGACTTACTTCACTCTGTATGACAGACTCGAGGTCCATCCACCTCACTACAAATAACTCAATTTCATTTCTTTTTATGGCTGAGTAATATTCCATTGTATATATGTGCCACATCTTCTTTGTCCATTCATCTGTCGAGGGACACTTAGGTTGCTTCCATGACCTGGCTATTGTAAATAGAGCTGCAATGAACATTTTGGTACATGACTCTTTTTGAATGATGGTTTTCTCAGGGTATATGCCCAGTAGTGGGATTGCTGGGTCCTATGGTAGTTCTATTTGTAGTTTTTTAAGGAACCTCCATACTGTTCTCCATAGTGGCTGTATCAATTTACATTCCCACCAACAGTGCAAGAGGGTTCCCTTTTCTCCACACCCTCTCCAGCATTTATTGTTTGTAGATTTTTTGATGATGGCCATTCTGACTGGTGTGAGGTGATATCTCATTTCAGTTTTGATTTGCGCTTCTCTAATGATTAGTGATGTTGAGCGTTCTTTTATGCGTTTGTTGGCAATCTGTATATCTTCTTTGGAGACTAGAAAGAATTTTCATTCCTCGAGGACAAAGTTCCTGGGGCAGATGCAGACAGCCTACTAATAGACTGTTACATCAAAGGACCTCAGTCTGTGATTTAAATTCACTGTGGATTTTCTATAATCATGTATAAACCTACGGTGGTGTAACAGGTATAACCATATATCTTATTGGAGCCAGCAAGATTTATATACTGGGACAAGACAACTTAGAATTTATAAATTTGAAAGAATATTTGATTGCCTGATATATACGCTGAGTGGTTTATAGATTGAAGTTTATATGCTTACTTGATATTGTTTTTCTATTTTTTTAAATTTTTATTTTATATTGGCGTATAGTTGACTAACAATGTTGTGTTAGTTTCAGGTGTACAGCTTATTTATTCTTAATTTAGCCAAAACAGCTGGGCTATTACATCGGGTTGTGGCAGCGTGGATAGCAACGTATATTAATGACGTTATATTTCTAGATAAAAAATCAGTTTCTTTTTGTGAAAGACTAATTCTTCAGGGCACCTCAGGGCACAGGGAGAAGTTGCCTTTGGATTAATGGTATTTGCTTTGATATTATTTTGTTCCAGAAGCTTCTACTCTATCTTATGCCAGCTGGGATCCAGAATGCAACTAATCACTGTTCCTTGGTAGATGGGCAGAACCTGCATATAAATTGACTAGTTTCTATATGGCAAACAATGCTATTTTATTCATTAGGCAATATGAACCATGCCTAGGAATAAGAAGCTTTACGTGTGCCTATGAAAAGATTTGAACTCAGAAATAAATCATCGGCTCCAAAGTGCCACAAGAAAATGATAAAATTTAAGTCAGTTAATGTCTAATTAAATGTCTGTTAAGTATAATATATGTCAACTTAATTAATTAGTTATTTAAATTTAGTATTTATAGAAATTTCATTATATTAAAAAACAAATTATAGGTTAGGCTGTTCTATTTAGCAACAATTCTTGAGTATTCACAATGATTTCTAAGAAATTACACCTAACCATAAATTAAGTGCTACTTATGATCAAATAATCTCAAAATTAACATTTTAAAAATTACTTTTAAAAGTTTATAGCAAAAATAAAAAGTGGGATATAGAGGCCCTTTAATATACTTGATATATTTGATACAATGCATCACACGTCCTCCATAAGTGAGAGCGTATATACAGCCTATGAGGATCTAAAAATGGCCCAACCCTTAAACTGGTACAAAGACCACCCAGTGCCTACTGGCCAAGAGGTAGCCTTGCACATTTCAGTTCTCGCTAATTTACTAGAGAAGATCCACCTGCAAAATTTCACCGACTGATTCTTAACATTCATTACTATCCTCACTGCTCTAATTTCATATGGGGGACATTCCAGTCTCTAAGGATGGACTAAGGGACTATTCGAAAACCTAAAGATTTTCATCCTTTGAGGGTTTACAGGGCAGGAAGAAGATACATGTCTGTTTATCTGGGACCAAACACTATGCTGCTATGTTGGTTGGTTGGAAAGAATGTGTGACCTTCAGTGGACATTATGTTTTGGATGTTGGTTGGGCCAGGGAGCATTAACTACCCAGCATTACACATAGATACCAGGCCTTGGTACTAAGAATTGAAATGAACATAATTTCTTGCTCCTGTGTATTTTTTCCACAGATTTTCCATCCCTGTGTAAATAACACTGGGGCTGGGCATACTTTCTTTTCCCTGTGTGAAACAATATCAAGATGGAGCATATTTTCCTGTTCTTATGCTACACAATACTGAGAACAAGCAAAAATAACTTAGCTTCTCACTTTAAGAAATACTTGTTCTTGGAAGATAAGACTGAACCAACTGAAGTAATTTACTTATTAAGAATAACAACAGCTTGCTCACCAAAACTCTAAAAGACCCTCACTTTGCTGTATTCCCCAATCCAAAGTTACTTTAGCAGAAACACTGCACAATCTTAACTCGTTTCTTGCCTTGCGAGACCTGCTTCAAAATCACATAGCCGTGCTCCAAAACCCTATAGATATTCTCCCTTGACCTCCCGTTTCTAAGACACTGGCAGTGCTCTTTCTTGCTCCTGTAAGTGTAATAAACTTAGCTTTCCTTGATTAACAGCTTTTTTTGATGGCCTTTGGGGGAGTCAAAGTTATAATGTTGCTACACTCTTCCTTCCAGGCTGAGGATTACTATGTCTAGTATGTCTAAACTTGTAAAAATAGAGACAGATGGAGATCAAGTAAGGAATTTTTTGTCTTTTTGAAATTAAGTATTTTTGACAGTCATTATGCCACACATTCAGTCGAGCTAGGCAGGTTATTCTTAACCTGAATGGGTCTTGGACTCATTTCCAATTCTAAAGGGTTTGGCCTATCTCCCCAGAAAAATACAGGTAGACACATATTTTTACATATAATTTCAAGAGTTCATATGTCTTCTGAAGCCCATTCATGGACTCCAAGTTGTAAACCCTGCTCTAGAGAATACACCAGCTAGTGGAACTACCTTAGGAAACTCTCCTTTCGTTGAGCTTAATTGTTAAAGGTCGAAGAAAGAAGAAGTAAGGACTTTGGAGACTTTAGATAATGCTAAGTGTGGCCTGAGAGCCCCTCTCCGTTGCTTGTTTACAGTACAGATTTCAGGGCTCCATTCTACTCTGGGAATGGAGCCCTAGAATCTGCATTTTAACAGGCTATCCAGCCAATTCTAATGCATACTGAAATTTTAAAAAAGCACTAATGTAGATGAACAAAATAAGCCAGTACTGTAAATCAAAAAAGTGTCATCTGTCACACGTACACCCAGTTTCTCTAGGCACAAATCACGGCATATTCATATTATTGCTGTTACCTTCCACTCAAAATACTAGCTCAGGATTCTCAATGCATTACTTCACTCTCAATAGTACAATAAATATACACAAATTTCAAAGTAGCCTCAAATTGAAGAGTAGATCCCTGAACAGTATTTAGCGTTTAATAACACTAATACCAAAGAAGCTATCATGAGTGGGCAGTAAAGCAGATTCATATGACTATGAGAGGCATCGCTGAATTCATTATTAATTATATTGCCATTAGTTTAACACATTTAGTGAATATAACACTGTTTCTATTTTGATTCCCACCCAGGCTACTAGAAGATGCCAAAACTTGTGAGCAGTTCAGGCTATGTCGAGAAGGGGTAGTCAATCCCATTAAATCACATCCTGTAGGATAGCTAGGTCTACTGGGAGTGTTTCTAATGCAACAAAAGCACAAGCAGTGTGAAGTGCAATCTCCCCCTAGAACCATAAGGAGAACACAAGAGGCAATTCCCCAAGTTACTGAGCCCCAAAGAAGTGACCCAACCTGACCTTAAGGGTCTAAATTCAGTTCATTCAATCAATAGAAACCCAGCCTTACTCAAGTAGCCTAATCAATTATCTCCATCTGGAAGTCTTGCTAAACCTTCGAACTCAAACTGTCCAATAGGAAACTCAGCATCTTCTCCCAGAAATATGCATCTCCTGAAAGATAATACCCTCATCTTTTTGGCCACCCACATAGCATCCAAAGCCTGCAATCATCTCTGACCTCAACCTTTCCTCCAACATCTAATCAATAACCTAAACATCTTTGGAATTTAAATCTAATCTCCATTCCCACTGCCACTATCTCACGTAGGCCCTCATCACCTCTGGCCTTGGATGCTTGCGATATTTCCCCAGTCAGTCTCCCTGCATCCAGTCTTACCTTCTGTCCTTAATTCATTCTGGACATTTGCGATCAGATCACTCTTCTAAAGCATAAACTTTATTCACCTAACTCTCCTGCCCCACAAAACTTCAAGGGCTTCCCACTGTACACTTACATAGGCCAGATTCCTTAGAATACCACTGAAGGGCTTCTATGATTTGGCTCCAACTTAACTTTCAAGGCTTAACTCCTATGATTCCTTTCCCTGCATCTCAGTCTTCATTCAAACCCATACCCCTTGTCCCCTTGCTCTTTTCACTACCCTGCCCTTTATCATGCCTTCGCTTTGCTTAGAATGCCCTTCCTTATCTTCACAGATCCAAATCGCATCTGACCTTCAAGAAAGATCTAGTTCAAATTCCGCCTTTTCTATGAAGCATTTTCTAATTCAATATTCAACAAATACGTACCAAGTGCCTATTTTGTACTAGGCACTGAGCTTAAGCCCTTGAAGACGAGGGCCTGCTTCCTTTTCCCTCCCCAGCTAAAAGTAAGCTCCTTCCTTTGAATTCTCAGAGCACATGGACATATTTTATGGTATGTAACATGATCCATATGGTACTGTGCTTCTTTATGTTCATACTTCTCTTCCTTTACCAGACTGAGCTCCAAATTTCCTAGTGCTTATAAGGAGGCACTTGATAAATACATGTTAAATAAGTGAATATCCAGTTGTTTTATCTCCAAGCAGTGAGTTCATGAGTTTCCTTTTTCTGATCTGATGGAATATTTTGAACATTATGTAGATTTAGTTTTAATTCTGTAAGTAAGACCAATAGAAGCAAGCTAAAAACAAAAGGCCAATATCCTAGGAGCTATAAGCTGTTTACAAAAATGAAAACCAACACACAGACTATCCTAGCAGGTTGGTGTTTAAAATAACCGACTACCTGAAAAGATAACAACGATTTCTTTGTCAAGATACTTATCTAGTATCGCACAATAATGACAGTAATTAAATCAAGGGAGGTAAGGTATGTGTTGCTCATGGAAGGTTGGTATTTTTGTCTTTCCCAGTTTGCTATTACCTCCCTTCACGTGCTGTTTTCAGTGAGGCCCAGGAAGCTGTCATGGCAAAGAAGCAAAAGGAGGGCAATGACCAGTGAGAAAAGAAGGGCTACATTCTGCTCTGTTCTGAGAATTCTGAACAAGGCACCAGTACCATGGCCTCAGACAAGTCTCACGCATGGAGAGAGTGAGTTTTCGTCTTTGTTGCCATCTACAAATGGTAGCAGTAGTAGCTTACATTTAATAAACGCATAGTATGTGCTAGGTAATGTACTAAGTATATTATATGCATTAGCATATTCAATATTCACACAAGTTTTAGGAGGTAGGTACTGTTATTATTCCCAGTTAAAGGCTGAGGAAAGAGAGGGTCACAGAAGCTGAGCCACTTTCTGAAAGTGGCTCAGCTTGTAAGTGGAGGAATAAGACTAAACACCTATGCCCGGAGCCTTTACTCTTTTAAGTTTTCTTTTTAGTTGTGGTAAAATAGACATAACATAAAGTTTACCATCTTAACCATTTGGAAGTGTCTAGTCCAGGAGTGTTACGTATATTCATATTGCTGTGCATCCATCCCTGCTATCCATCTCCAGAATTCTTTTCATCTTGCAAAACTAAAACTTTGTACCCGTTAAACAACAACACCCCATTTCCACCTCACCCAGCAATCACTTTCTGTGTCTATGATATTGACTACTCTAGATACCTCATACAGGTAGAATCATACGGTATTTGCCTTTTTGTGACTGGATTATTTCACTTAGCATAATGCCTTAAAGGCTCATCCATGTTGTAGCCTAGGTAAGGATTTCCTTCCTTTTTAAGGCTGAATAATATTCCATTGTATGGATATACCACTTTTGTTTATTCGTTCATCTGTTGGTGGACACTTGGGTTGCTTCCACCTTCTGGTTACTATGAGTAATGCTGCTATGAATATGGGTGTTCAAATATCTGTTCAAGACCCTGCTTTCAGTTCTTCTGGGTATATATCCAGAAGTGCAACTGCTGGATCATGTGGTAATTCTCTTCTAAATTTTTGAGGCACTGCCGTATTATCTCAGAGCCTTTAGTTTTTACCAGAAATGATTTACTGCTGTCACACTGGCTGCCCAGGGTGACATCAAGCAGGCCAGCATTTGTCCTCTATAAAAGGAAGAATCAGCTTGATTATCCATGACTCTGAATAAGCGGCGAGGAAACTTTCACTAATGCTAATTATTTCACTCCAAAGGAAGCAAATGAGGCAGGAGATAATTTCTATCAGGATATCAAAATGAAAATCATGTAAAGGGAAGCCTTGTCTAAGACTGTTTTCTGTGTAAGGGTATTCTTTCAGATACTGTAGCACTTCCAAGGCCCTTGAGCTAAGTTGCTTATTTTCTAGTCTCTTCTCTGATAAAACTATCTATGTGACTTTGGGCAAAGTCTCACTTTGTTGGAACAGGTGACACCGAAAGATGTAGTGGTATGACCTTAGACAAGTTATTTCGCCTCTCTGAACCTCATCTGTAAAATGGAGACAATTATAAGACTTGCCTAATTGGGTTGTAGGAATGGTTAAGTGAATACAAAGTATTATTAGCCTAGTGCCTGGCACATTTGTTCAGTAAAGAGAAGTTTCTATCATTATGATGATTATTTTCAAGATTCTATATGTAAAAGAAATAGAAACATTTGTCTACGTAAAGACTTATGCATGAATTTTCATAGTAGCTTTATTTATAAACGCCCCAAACTGTAAACAGTCTAGAAACCCTTCAATGGGTAAATTGTTAAATAGCAGTATAGCCATACCATGGAATACTACTTAGCAATAAAAAGGAACAAACTATTGATACAATACAACAACTTGGATGAATCCTAAGAGCATTACGTTGAGAGAAAAGCCAATCCCAAAAGGACATATACTGTATTATTTCATTTACATGTGAAATGTCCAGAAAGACAAATCTATAAAACCAGATTAGTGATAGCCTAGGGCTAGGGTGCGGTGGATGGGGGTTAACTCTAGGCAGACCTGGGAGATCTTACTGGGGTGATGAAAGTGTTCTAAAACTAGATTGTGGTGATGGTAGCACAGGTGTATAAATTTACTAAAACTCATCAAACTGTACACTTAAAAATGGGTGAATTTTATGTATCTAAATTACACCTTTAAAATATTTTTAAAGGATTCTATGTGTATCTAAAAACAGGATCTGCACAATTGTTTTCTGTTGGACCACAGGAAACACGGATCATACAAAACTGTTTTCAATTTTTCACTTACCGAAGGATGGGCTGCTATGTATCCATGTGCGCTTTTATCTGAAAAGTGAAGATAAAGATATTACCTTTGTTTCATAAAGACTGCCTCATTTAGAGACCATGCTTAAAAAAACTGCATGTGTTTGACCAGAAGGAAATTTTCTGATTCAGTATTAAATAGATACTACGACAAATGACTAGTTTTTCTTAAAACAGCTCACACCCTTACATCATCACCATATTCTCGCCACCCCATTTTATAGATCTTAATGAAGGCCTCCAGTGAATCTCATCTATACTGAGGAGTGTTGAGATAACCTACTCCTGACTGGTATGATTTTACACGTCTATATCCAGAATTTCTCCTCGACTTCCTCCTTCCCTCTCCTCCTCCCTCCCTCATTTCCCTTCCTCCCTTCTACCCTTCCTTCCTTTCCCCTTCCCTTCTTCCCCTTCCCCTCCTAGGCTATTAGTTAGCCTCAACACGAGAGCATAAAGAAAACATATGGTGAGTTTCAGGATAGAGCAATAACTCAGATACTGTCGAGTTCTAACATAGTTTTTTCAGGATTTCATCTTTATAAACTGAGAGAATTTGACACATAAAAACAAAAGGGTTAAAAAGCAGTGGCAGGGCTTCCCTGGTGGCGCAGTGGTTGAGAGTCCGCCTGCCGATGCAGGGGACGCGGGTTCGTGCCCCGGTCCGGGAAGATCCCACATGGCGCAGAGCGGCTGGGCCCGTGAGCCATGGCCGCTGAGCCTGCGCGTCTGGAGCCTGTGCTCCACAACGGGAGAGGCCACAACAGTGAGAGGCCCGCGCTCCCAAAAAAAAAAAAAAAAAAAAAAAAGCAGTGGCAATGTGGAATAAAGAACAAATTCTGAAAATGTGCCCTGTACTAAAACCAATGCCAAGAGGTAGGGGCTCTTTATAGCTGGAGCACTAATGATACTATTCTCTTCTTTCTTTCTTTCTTTCTTTTTTTTTTTTTCCGGTACGCGGGCCTCTCACTGTTGTGGCCTCGCCCGTTGCGGAGCACAGGCTCCGGACGCGCAGGCTCAGCGGCCATGGCTCACGGGCCCAGCCGCTCCGCGGCATGTGGGATCTTCCCGGACCGGGGCACGAACCCGCGTCCCCTGCCGATGCAGGGGAC